>NC_041390.1:432433118-432512024 GCF_002162155.2 Triticum dicoccoides
TGAGATGGCGATGGAGATGCTGGATGTGGATGATGCAGCATGTGCTAAGTACTTCACCATGATGCTGGAAGGAACAGCTCGTACCTGGCTGAAAAGTTTACCAACTAACTCCATTGTATCTTGGGCTGAGTTAAAAAGCTGGTTTATCTAGAATTTCAAAGATACGTGCAAGCAGACCATGTCAATTGTGGACTTAGCTGCCTGTGTTCAAGAGGAGGTGGAGTCTACAACCCATTGGGTAAAGCGAGTCTCAGCTATTTTGCATTCATTAGACCGCATCAATGCTGATACGGCAGTCTTGACGTTGGAAGGCAATTTCCGGTTTACGCCTTCGAAACTGAAGTTGGGAAGGCCCAAGCATCACTGCAATGACATGGCAACGCTTATGGCAGCTTTGGTTAAGTATGCCGATTCGGATAGTACCAAGGACCCCGAGTCTGAGGAATAAAAGCCGGGGAAGGGAAAGAAGAATGGTAGTGCCAAGGGGCAGCAGCATAACCCGGCGGGTCATGGGAACAACGGTAAGCGCAAGGCGGATAATAGCTTGGACTTTGTGGCTAACACCAACACCCAGGATAATGGTCAGCACCGTAAGGGTAAACCGCCCCAGCGGGGTGGAGGATCATGTCCTAATCTTGAGCGCCTGTTAAACCAGCCTTGCCCAAAGCACGGGTCACGAGAAAGACTGGCTACACACCTTTGGAAGGATTGCTTTATTATGCGGGAGTTCAAAAATTTGAATCTTTTTCAATACGACCATGGACCGCCCGGCGGTTCAGGAGGCGGTTCTCATGGGCCGGGTTATGGTGGAGGCAACTCCGGTTCAGGATTTCAAGGCAATCAAACCGGACATGGCAATTAAGGCAGTCAGGGCAACCAAGGCGGCTATAATCATCAGGGGAGTCAGCAACAGCAACAATCGGGTTATCAGAGTAATCCGAAGTAGTTGAATAGTGGGCAGTACCATTTATTCACCACTAGTTTGTGTAAGCGCGATCAGAAGCTTCATAAAAGGGCAGTAAACTCTGTTGAACCGGCAGTGCCCCGTTATCTGCACTGGTCTGAACAACCCATTTTGTGGAGTCGAGAGGATCATCCACCCCGGGTTGATAATCGGGGTCACCTGGCATTAGTGGTGGCACCTCAGGTTGGGGGATATAATTTCACCAAGGTACTCATGGATGGAGGGAGGAGTATCAATATCCTTTACTATGAAACCTTCCGTCGCATGGGGTTGACAGATAAAAATCTTAAACCGTCGAACACCGTTTTTGATGGTATGGTGCCGGGTAAATTGGCGTACCCAGTTGGTAAGATAGCTCTAGAGGTTGCTTTTGGAGATGATCATGATTCAAGGTCAGAGACATTGACTTTTGGAGTGGTGAAAATCAAGAGCCCATATCATGCCCTGTTTGGATGGCCGACTTATACTAAGTTCATGGCAAGGCCCTGTTATGTTTACCTGCAGCTTAAGATGCCGGGTCATAAGGGGACCATCATAGTGCATGGGAGCCGGAAGATTGCTTTGGAATGTGAAGAAGGTGATGCGGCGTATGCTGAGTCGGTTTGTGCAACAGAGGAGTTGAAGTTCTACAAAGACAATGTTGATCCGGGAGATATGACTTCTCTGAAAAAGCCAACTACAAAGCATGGTCTGGCTTTGAAATTTAAATCGGCTGAGGAGACTAAGCTGGTTGACTTTGTTCCTGATGATTCATCCTGGCAGTTCAGCATCAGCGCTAACCTGGATCCGAAATAGGAAAGCGCGCTCATCGAGTTCATCCATGAGAACCAGGACATCTTTGCATGGAAGCCTTCTGACATGCCAGGTGTACCGAAGGAACTCGCTGAGCACACTCTTAATATAGATCCTAAGTTTAAACTGGTCAGACAGTTTCTCCGCCGCTTTAATGACGAAAGGCACAAGGCTATTGGTGAGGAGGTAGCCCGCCTCTTGGTAGCAGGGTTTATAGTGGAAGTTTTTAACCCTGAGTGGCTGGCTAAACCGGTGCTGGTACTTAAGAAGAACGACACTTGGCGTATGTGTGTGGACTACACAGACCTGAACAATGCTTGTCCAGCTGATCCCTTTGCTCTCCCTCGTATTGATCAAATCATTGATGCTACGGCGGGTTGTGACTATTTGTGTTTTTTAGACGCTTATTCTGGTTATCATCAGATCAAAATGGCAGTTAAGGACCAGGAGAAGACGACTTTTATAACTCCCTTTGGAGCCTTCTGCTATGTATCTATGCCTTTTGGGCTCAAGAGTGCCCAAGCGACTTATCAGCGTTGTGTACGGAATTGTCTTCATAATCAGATTGGGCGCAATGTTCATGCTTATGTGGATGATATTGTGGTAAAGTCCAGAAAGGAGCAAACAATGATAGATGATTGAAGGAGACTTTTGATAACCTCCGGGTTTATAAGATGATGCTTAATCCAGCCAAATGTGTCTTTGGTGTACCGGCAGGCAAGCTCTTGGGTTTTCTGGTGTCTAACAGGGGCATTGAAGCTAATCCGGAGAAGATTAAAGCTATTACGTCTCTGGCTAAACCAGTGTATTAACGATGTTCACTGTCTGGCGGGTCATATTGCAGCATTGAGCCGGTTTATCAGCCGTTTGGGAGAAAAAGCAATCCCTCTGTATCAGATGATGAAGAAGACAGGCCATTTCATCTGGAGTGATGCTGCCAATGAAGCCTTTGAGAGTTTAAAGCGACAGCTAGCTGAGCCGCCTATCCTTGCTGCTCCTGTTGATAAAGAGCCCTTGTTGTTATATGTGGCTGCTAATGCCCGGGATGTTAGTATGGCTATTTTTGTGGAGCGCAGGGAGGCCGGAAAGGAGTATCCGGTTCAACGGCCAGTTTATTATATCAGTGAGGTGCTTATTGAGTCCAAGCAGAGGTACCCACATTGGCAGAAACTGGTGTATGGAGTTTTTATGGCAAGCCAAAAGCTCAAGCAGTATTTTCAGGGTCATCCTATCACTGTGGTCAGTTCTGCCCCCTTGGGGGATATCATCCAAAATAGGGAAGCAACTGGCCGGGTTGCCAAATGGGTCATTGAGCTTGGGCCTCACGGGTTAAAATATATGCCTCGCACAACAATCAAGTCTCAAGCACTTTTGGATTTCATCAATGACTGGACAGAGTTGCAGGCACCAGAGGAAAGTCCAGATAACACTTATTGGACTATTCATTTTGATGGGTCTAGACAATTGGAGGGCTCGGGGGATGGAGTCGTATTAACTTCCCCACGAGGTGATAAGTTTTGTTATGTTCTCCGTTTAATGTTCCCTTGCACTAACAATGCAGCTAAATATGAGGCCTTGCTCCATGCACTTCGGATGGCTAAGGAGATGAATTTAAGCCGGGTTAAGTGCTTTGGTGACTCGGACCTAGTAGCTCAGCAAGTGTCTGGCACTTGGGATTCAAAGGATCCACTCATGGCAGCATATCGTCGAGAAGTAGATATTGTTGCAGGTCATTTCATGGGCTATCAAGTCGACCATGTGGACCGGCGAAAGAATGAAGCAGCGGACGCTTTAAGCCAGTTGGGTTCCCAACGTAAACTGGTTCCACCCAATGTTTTTCTGGATGTTTTGCATAACCCGTCGGTCCAGTTACCTACGGAGGAGGATTTGGCTGTTCCTGACCCGGAGGCTCAGTTAGTGGCAGCTCTTCATGTTATCCCGGATTGGACGGTCCCATACTTGGCGTATATGAACCGAGGCGAGTTACCGGAGGGCGAAACTTTGGCCAGGCAGATAATCCGGTGATCCAAGTCAATGACCATTATCAATGGGGAGTTGCATCATTGCAGTGTAACAGGGGCGTTTCAGCGTTGTGTGTCTCCTCAGTAAGGCTGTGAGATTTTGCGTGAGATCCACGGAGGAGATTGTGGTCACCACGCCGGTTCAAAATCCTTGGTAGCTAAGGCTTTTTGTCACGGCTTCTATTGGTTGACGGCTCATGCTGATGATGAGGATTTAGTAAAGCGGTGTGATGGTTGTCAGAAGTTTGCACGCCGCGCTCATGTTCTGGCTCAAGAATTAAGGATGATTCCAATCACTTGGCCGTTTGCAACTTGGGAGCTGGATATGGTTGGGCCCTTTAAGAGGTCCAAGGACAAGAAGACCCACCTTTTGGTGGCAGTTGATAAGTTCACCAAGTGGGTGGAGGCAGAGCCAGTCAGTAAGTGTGATGCAGCTACGGCAGTTCAATTCATGAAAAAGGTGATCTTCCGTTTTGGTTTTCCACACAGCATCATAACCGATAATGGTACTAATCTGTCCAAAGGTGCTATGGAAGAATTTTGTCAATGTGAGCACATCCGGCTTGACGTGTCATCAGTGGCTCACCCCCAATCTAATGGTCAAGCAGAGAGAGCCAATCAAGAGATTTTGAGAGGCATCAAGCCCCGGATTATGGTTCCTTTAAAGCGGATGCCGGGTTGTTGGGTGGAGGAGTTACCTTCTCTGTTATACCACACCGAATAGATCCACGGGTTACACAGCTTTCTTCATGGTCAACGGAGCAGAGGCGGTTCTCCCTAGTGACATCCGTCATGACTCGCCCCGTGTGGCGGCTTATGTTGAAGCTGATAATGAGAAAGCACGCCAAGATTCACTGGACCTGTTAGATGAGGAGCGTGATATTGCAGCGGCTCGTTCGGCGATTTACCAGCAAGACCTGCATTGTTATCACAGCTACCGAGTCAAAACTAGAACTTTTTAGGAAGGTGATCTGGTGCTCCGTCTCATCTAGGATCAGACTGATATGCACAAGTTGTCCCCGCCTTGGGAAGGACCTTTTGGGGTCAGCAAAAATCTGCACAACGGATCATACTACCTTATCGATGTTCGAGAGCACAAAGACTCACTTAAATCGGAGGAGGAGACCCAACGACCGTGGAATATAGCTCATCTTCGGCCTTACTATACTTGAGCCACAAGCTCTTCTTATGTACATAGTTATGACAATGTATATGTTATGATCAATATAATAAACCGGAGCCTCAGCTAAAGCGAGGTCTTTGTTGTTTTTCTTACATCATGTGTGGTTACATGGGGGCTTCTGTTTATAAAGCGGAGTTCTATTTACCCATTGATCCGGTGTATAAAGCCATATCTATAAAAAGCCACTTGGGGGCTTGGTCATATTCGAACCATAGCTACACCTCTTGATCAACATAAGGCCACCAGGGAGATCACTTGGGGGCTTGGTTGTATTTGAACCATAGCTACACCTCTTGATTGGCTTAAGGCCAAAAGGAAATCACGTGGGGCCAAAGAGAGTGTTGCAAAAGCACAACTCAAACATAGGCACCCACTGAGCACAGCTCAAAATATTGCTCGGGGGCTCTTTGCTTCTCAAAGAACAAAGAAGTCTACACCCTTGTAATAGGCTATCAAGCCAGGCTTGGAAGCCAGGTGTATTCACCTAAAACCCCGGGTCATCCGTCCATGTAATCCTGGTATGACTCGCCGAACGTTTGACAAGTCAATCTCATAGACCCTGAACTTGTCAAAGTTAAAACGACGATTGGTTAATGTGAGGTCCATCTTAAAAGGCTTCAAAAAATGGTTTAACTCAGTGGACTGGCAGCCCATGAAAAGCCTCGATTTTGGGCCTGGCAGCCCATGAAAAGCCTTGCATATTCTTTTTATGTTTTTATTTGCCAAGTTTTTTCTCCTTTGGTGAGATTCATAATATCTTATGATAAACCGGCATTTGTTGACCCGGGTTGGCTTTCAACGATAAGTTGTAAGTACATGATCAGTTATAATCCGACGTTTATTGACCCGGTCTGGTTTCGACTACAAGTCACCAGCATTATATATGGATAAACTGGTGTTTGTTATAACCCGGTATGGTTTTATCATAAACCGGCAAAACATGGCAAGAGTTATCAATACTCAAGATTGAGGTTATCACTCTTACTATACAAAAAGTTGGTCAACCAACAGTGTGATTCAATATCACAGGTATCATCTCTTTCATCTTTGATTATTTTCAAAGTACAACCTTGGTTATAAACCCCGGCTATATATTTGGGCATCATGACCTGTCCTGCGGTAAACTGCCAGGACACTTTCAACTTCTTGTATGCAGGAACAGTTTGAATAACACCGTTACGGATTATGAGCATAATATATCCTAAAGCATGATGGATTAACAGTATTAGGCAACATAAATATGCGCGATGGCATAACAGACCAAGTATTTTGAACTAGCCTATTACAAGGCGCTTTAATGCCCAAAAATAATAATTGTTTTCAACAAGTGTGGCAGTACGCAGAAGGCTAAACCGGCCTCCAGATCATGACTCGTCACCAGGCCGACTTGAAGGCTGTGGATCGTCTTGCGCTAGTGCATCCTCCTCCTCTCTACCCAATGGCTGGAAGTCAATGGTTGCCCAATCGATTCCAGTTAAGGCTTGGAACACAACTTTATCGCTTATAAGGTTGGAGGGGTCAACATCAGGGGCATAGGTGTGCTTACGGATTGGCGGAATAAGATCTTCTACATAATGTGTTGGCACAGGAAGTCTTTTATGATCAGAATCATAAACCGGCTGATAGTGAGAGAGATCTGTTTCTTCAGCCAACTTGCTCGCTAAGGGGCGCATTTCCTTTGTCAACCTTCGAAGATCATCATTATTAAACTCTGAACCGTCCTCCTTTATGCCTCGATAGCCGTTGCCTGTATCCGACGAGTCAAGATCCGGTATCCATGCCTTAGCCTGGATTAGCGCAATCAGCGCACCTGACCTTGCAGCTGATCTTTTTAACTCGTCCAACCGGGCAGGAAGCATTGACAGCTCTTCAAGGGTTTCCTTTATCAAAGTTGGAGGCGGTTTGTTATGAGCAGCAGTGCAAATGGCCCGTTGGGCTCCGGAATATAACTGCTCTATAAGAGTATAGTCAACCTTCAACTTCATCCGCATATCAGAGCCCAGATGGGTAATGCGAGTTCCTGTGTCATTGCGAGCATCAGTAAACCGGTGACTGATGAGATAATGTATATTGAAAACTTCAGGTGAGGATACTTACCAAACACAGCAGTGGTCATGGCATTTATCTGCCGCTTTAAGTTGGTCAGCTCTTCGGCCACCAGTTTAAGGGCTGCTTCTGCATCTTCAGGTCTCTTTTGCAATGCGGTCTTCTCTATGCCCCAATCCGCCCGCTATTTCTTAAACGTTTCTTTCAGCTTCTCCATGCCTTCTAAGGCATTGGTCAATTCCTCTTTGGCTTTCGAGGTTTCTTCTTGCTGGGATTTAATATTTTCTTGGAGTTCAGCGGTCTGGGCCTCCTTTTTGCTCAGCTCAGCCTATACGAGATAGACATATCATGAGTTGGCAGTACATATTTGAAGTACCAAGCACATAACAAGTTATACACTTGGCACCTGGGGGCTAATGCCTATTTGCTTGATTATCAGAAATTTTTTACAAGTCCCAAGCGCAATACAAGTATTATTCTTGGCACTTGGGGGCTAATGTACATTTTCTCAAAGTAACATTGGTCAAAGTCCCGGTTCAGCATGGAAAGATAAACCGGCCCTTGGGGACTACACAAGCGAAAGTTAAAAGATTACAATTCTAAAGTACCGGTTCATCTTAAAAAGATCAACTGGCCCTTGGAGGCTAAGCATGCAATGTTGAGATATTACAATGTCCCGATTTAGATTGGCATCATAAATCGGCCCTTGGGGGCTACTGGAGTTGGTACTTGAAATTGGACATAAGAGAGAAACAGTTATGTAGTTACCTCATATCGCTCCTTCATCAGATTCACTAAACCGACTTCGTAGTCGCGTCTTGTGTACAGACGGTTTAAAAAACCAGAATGAAGTTCTTGGGCGTTGAGGTGGGCGTAGCTTGACAAGTCTGTGTTCCACTTGCCTTTGCCCATAGCAGAAAGCTCTTCCTTGGCACTATGTTTTGATAAAGCAACATGATTTCCAGGAGTGGTGTGGCCAAAGCCGGTAATCGTAATTTCATCTTCCTTATCATCAGTAGCCTGCACTGGAGTTGACGATTTATCAGTAGCCTTAGCCGGACTTGACGGTTTATCATCAGTGCATACCGAGCTTGTCGGTTTATCAGCATGGCATGTTGCATCAACTTCTACTTGTTCAACAACAAAGTCAGGATCTTGAGGTGGCGGTTCATCAAGCATGGCGTCAGCATTTGTTCCTTCCGGTTATGGAGTTCTCTCCGGTTCAATAACCACATTATCATCAGACGGTTTATTTACCCGAGCTTTCTTACTGGGTCTGGCCTTGGATCTGAAAAGGAAAAATATAAAGGTTAGTATAAAACGCAAGTATAAAGTGTCAAGAGATTCAATTTAAAATGTTTACCCATTAACAGTCTTAAGAGTAGGGAGTTGTGTGCCCGTTGATTCGCCAAATGACGAATGAGGCGTTCCCTGATAATTTGAATCGGACGGATTAAGAGGTTGTCAGAAATAACCTGCCTTGGGATAAGAAGTATCATAAGTGTGTGAAGCCTTAGATTGACGTTTCCAAACCGGAGTGCTCGGTAAACCGGCTGAGGTGACTATTTGGCCGCTATGCCGGGTGGTGCGGCGAGCTTCTTGTTGCTGCTTCTTCAAAAGAAAGTTTGGGTCCAAGTGAGCTAGGGGGTGAGAAAATCTTATTTTCCGGATTGTTTGACGGATTTTCTGTGTTGGCAGAGTATCTGAACCGGAGGAAAGAGTAATTACCTCTGCGTCATTGGCTTGGCTGCCTTCAGCATTGAAAGGATCGATATAGTTGACTAGAGGGGGGGGGGTTGAATAGGAAACTAACAATTTTTAGCTTTTCTTTACCAAATTAAACTTTGCATGAAAGTAGGTTGTCTATATGTGCAACAAGGTGAGAAACCTATATGATGCAACAACGACAAGCACACAAGCAAGCAAGGGAAATAATACAAGTAAGCTTGCACAAGTAAAGGTATGAGATAACCAAGAGTCGAGCTGGTGAAGACGAGGATGTGTTACCGAAGTTCCTTCCTTTTGAGGGGAAGTACGTCTCCGTTGGAGCGGTGTGGAGGCACAATGCTCCTTAAGAAGCCACTAGGGCCACCGTATTCTCCTCACGCCCTCACACAATGTGAGATGCCGTGATTCCACTATTGGTGCCCTTGGAGGCGGCGACCAGACCTTTACAAACAAGGTTGGGGCAGTCTCCACAACTTAATCGGAGGCTCCCAACAACACCATGAAGCTTCACCACAATGGAATATGGCTCCGCAGTGACCTCAACCGTCTAGGGTGCTCAAACACCCAAGAGTAACAAGATCCGCTAGGGATTAGTGGGGGAATCAAATTTCTTTTGGTGGAACCGTGGAAGTGTAGATCGGGGCCTTCTCAACCAATCCCGAGCAAATCAACAAGATTGATTGGCTAGGGAGAGAGATCGGGCGAAAATGGAGGTTGGAGCATTAATGGAGCTTTGGGGGAAGAGGTCAGTCAACGTTGAAGAAGAAGACCCCCTTTTATAGAGGGGGGAACAATCCAACCGTTACCCCCTAAAACTGCCCCGCAGAGGGCGGTACTACCGCAGGGGGCAGCAGTACTACCGCTGGGACCAGCGGTACTACTGCTAGCCCTTGCGGTACTACCGTGCAGTCTGGGAGGGCTGGTGTATGAGCAGGAAACAGACCCAGTGCGGTACTGCCGCGGTGGTAGGGCGGTACTACCGCTCTCGAGCGGTACTACCGCTTCTACTGCCGCTGCTTAGTGCCGCACAATCCGACACGAGAGGTGACCCCCTCGAGTCGACGCGGTAGGAGCCCGGTACCGCGGTGGTACTACGGCTGAGGACCCACAAGCGGTACTACTGCTGGGCACCGCGGTACTACCGCTCGGACCAAAACAAGCTCATAAAGTAGGGAAAGAGACCTCCATCAACGCGGGAAGCCTCCGTGGGTGCGAAAAGGAAGTGTACGTGTTGATTCCACCCTAGCCTTACCAAAGCGGACCCCCTCTTGATAGTGCGATGACTGCTACGAGACAAGTCCACCAAACCAGAAACAAAAGAGCTACACCGTATTGAATAAAAACTCCGAGGGGAAAGAATGGTCTCGTGCCAAAGGATGAATCTCTGAAATGCTCAAAGCACACGATTAGTCCGCAAAAGCATTGTCATCAATCACCAAAACACCTTAGGGATAAATATGCCCTGACAATCTACCCCTTTTGGTGGATTGATGACAGTACGGGATTTGCACAAAGGGGAAAATATATGACATAAGCAAACCCCACATCTCTAAAATATAGACGGGCTCCCCCTAGATGTGTGATATCAAGAAAAGTGCTTTGGACTGCACAACACACATACTAGGATCAACACTCCCCCTATATTTTATAGACAATGCATATCTTGCAACAAATAAGGCTAACACTAAGAAACATATTAGAAAAGAGCATAGCATAACTAGCACTAGATAACATAAGCTCAATAAGATGCGATAGAGTGCATATGTCTTACGCCATATGAAAGATAAGTCTCACGAGCACAACCAAACCAACGCAAGAATGTTCAACATGAGAAAAAAGTTTGCGAGAAAGACAGGCAAGGCAACCACGCCACACAAACACACGCTCGCAACTCGACAACGACACAAATTGCTAAACTCTCTCCCCCTTTGGCATCGAGACACCAAAAAGGCAAAGAGCAAAACTACGGCTCCAGGTGATAGCCAACTGAGGATCTCGAACATCATATCCCAGCGTGACCGTCTGCGCCGCCATCATCGGTCGGAAACTGCTCGGTGTCTGAGTCGGTCCACGGACAGTGCTGCTGAATCCACTCCTCCTCATCAGTGATCTTGCCCTCAGATCCGCTAGCAACGGTCACACCCAACTGACACATGAGCTCCTTGTGACAACTCCTGGTCTGCTTCTCAGCCACATGAGTCATGTACTGACCATGAGACTCCATGCAGAAGAGTTTCTTCATCTTGCGCTTGAGCTTCTTTGCCCAAGAGGATTCTGCTCCAGATGGCTCATAGTCATCGTCATCATGAGCATCAACCTCGGTCTCCATGAGCAGCTCCAGGCAGAATTCCAGAACTCGGAGCAGTGGTGCCCCAGTTCTCCTTCTTCCTCAGATGCTTGATCTCATGAGAAACTAGATCTCCAGTCTCCAGCACCACCCTAGGATACACGCGCTCCCATGCCTTCTCAATGAGCAACATGATAAACATCCCATAGATAGGGCACTTTCTCTTAGAGACGGTGGAAACCAACTCAGACCACATGACATGAGAGATATCCAAAGAGTCTCCGGTGTTTTCTTCCTACTCATGTTGACAGAAAAGAAGCATGTCCATAAGAAAAGAGTGTACCATATCCAAGTTGTCGATGCAAGGGAAGAGTGTCTCCCTGAAGATGCGATGGAGAATATCCAGAAATGCTGGCAGCTCATAAGTCTCCTTCTTAGTCACTGGGTTAACCTTCAAGGTACAATATAGCCAGAGAGATTGCTTGTGAGTGGAAGTTGCATTGTGGTGAGGGCGAAAGCCAACTGGGTTCTCAAGACCTTAATCCTCAACTTCAAGAAGCTCCATGAAGGCCTTCCACTTGATAGTAAGCAGCTTGCCATTTGTCACCCAGGTCAGAGTCCTGTCCACATCAGTCCCAATATGGACGGTGGCATAAAACTGAGCCACTAAATCTGCATCAAAATCCTTGTTGAACTGCATGATCCTGAGGATGTTCAACTGAGAGCACATCTGAAGAGCCTCCCCAAAGTAGTCTGGATCCTTCTCCATAAAGACAACGTCGATGGAGCGAACGTCAACAAAAAGGTTCTTCTTGGCCTTGATCACATCAAAGTAGACATCATACTGAAAGCGGTTCCAGAACGGGCGGTTGACCAAGGCAGGCTCCTGATCGACCTTATAGGGGTTGCGCCGATGCTTCTCCCAGAATTCCTTGGCAGACATCTCTGTCACAGACTTGGTCCTTGGCTTGGGCTTGGACGCACTCATCTTCTTCATTTGAGGCAGAACACTTGGAGGAACACTTGGCGGAGCACTTGAAGAGGTCGCCGTTGTCTCAGAGGTGCGGTAGCGCTTGGACGTTGCACGTCCGGGGTTGCCATGGGGGACTTGCTACTCGGGATGTTCATCACCTAGAACCAAACACACGAGCAGAAGAAACAACACGAAAGAAAGAGCATAAGCCACCAAACAAGACAACATGGATCAAAGAGTGGTAGGAAATAATGGAATTGGGCATCCTGCGGTAGTACCGCGACCCCACCACGGTAGTACCGCTCGAGCGGTAGTACCGTGCAAGAAGAGCGGTAATACCGCTCCAGACGGGGAGCGGCGGTTCCCTACTGTCGTGGACAGATCCGGCACTACCGGGGATGCCAAATTCAAAAATAAGCCTACCAATCATCAATCCAAAGGCCTAGATGCCATCTCCATCCTACTCAAGCCTCGACTTAGCCAAAAATCGAGAAAAGCAATGCCTATTTCCCCTAACAACTAGATGTGAGATGTAGGCAAAGAGAGAACGGTAACGGGGGCAATACCTGCATCCATGGCAAGAGGACGCGGTGGGGATCGACTCCACCGAAGGAGGTGGAGAGCAACGGCACAAGGACGACGACCGACCCAAACCCTCCTGCGGCGAGACGTCGCTGGAGCGACGAGGAAGACGAGAGAGTGGGGCGAATTGGTATGGGGGAGAAAAGCAACTCCCCCGGCCCCAACATAACCCCCATCGCCCGCCCTGTAGTGGTAGTACCGCTGGGGTGGGCGGTACTACCGCTTGACGTTCATGAGCGGTAGTACCACGCACCCAGCGGTAGTACCGCTCAGCCGCAAAAAGATTAGCCAACCCGGATTAGCTCAAGAAAATAAAATGACTAGAAAACAAGAGAAAACACACATACTGAACCAACACAAAGAAGACTAAGAACACACACCACTCTAAGAGAGGGCGGTGGCCAAGGCCACCTATGCTTGAGTCCGGAGGTATGGCGCCTCGAAGATTTTAACCTTGGGCCCATGACCAAAACTCATCTTTGAAGCACAAGTACAATCAAAAATGGCTAGAGTGAAAGAGTTTGATTAGTTTATGCATAATGGGGGAGGGATGGTTCATTGAGAGAACCACACTCCCCCTATGTCCATTCCTACATCTAAACAAGACATCAAGTTGAGTATGGTGGGGTGTGAAAGGTTCACCCTACATTGCTCGAATCAATGATATTTAGCTCATGCCTTAACTCACGAAATCTTGCTTCATACAAGGGCTTCGTGAAGATATCTGCAAGGTTATCATGAGTGTTGACATAGTTGAGCTTGATCTCCCCTCGCCTAATGTGATCCCGGATGGATACCGAATCTCAATATGCTTCGTCTTGAAGTGTTGGACCGGGTTGAGAGAAATCTTGATGGCACTTTCATTGTCACACCAAAGAGGCACTTTGTCACAATGACACCGTAACCCTTTAAAGTTTGCCTCATCCAAAGAAGTTATGCACAACAACTACCGGCCGCCACATACTCCGCTTTGGTGGATGAGAGAGATACACAACTTTGTTTCTTGGAAGACCAACTCACCAAAGAGCAACCAAGAAATTGGCACCCTCCAGAAGTGGACTTCCTATCCACTTTGTCTCCCGCCCAATCAGAGTCCGAATATCCTACAAGCTTGAAGTTTGCTCCTCTTGGGTACCATAAGCCAAAGTTTGGGGTATGAGCCATCTCGGTGTCCAAACCGGCGGATCTCGGGTAGGGGGTCCCGAACTGTGCGTCAAGGCCAGATGGTAACAGGAGACAAGGGACATGATGTTTTTTACCCAGGTTCGGGCCCTCTCGATGGAGGTAATACCCTACTCCTGCTTGATTAATATTGATGATATGGGTAGTACAAGAGTAGATCTACCACGAGATCAAGGAGTCTAAACCCTAGAAGCTAGCCTATGGTATGATTGTTGTGTATGGAGTTGATTACCTACGGACTACAACCCTCCGGTTTATATAGACACCGGATAGGGTTAGGGTTACATAGAGTCGGTTACAATGGTAGGAGATCTTGAATATCCGCATCGCCAAGCTTGCCTTCCACGCCAAGGAAAGTCCCATCCGGACACGGGACAAAGTCTTCAATCTTGTATCTTCATAGTCCAGGAGTCCGGCTGAAGGTATAGTCCGGCTACCCAAACACCCCCTAATCCAGGACTCCCTCAGTAGCCCCCGAACTAGGCTTCAATGACGATGAGTCCGGCGCGCAGATTGTTCGGCATTGCAAGGCGGGTTCTTCTCCAAATCTTGTGTACCTGTAGGAATAATGTCCGATTTTTGTAATGTAGTGCTACTCGGCTTCCACGCCCAATAATGGCCGTCTTCCACGTGTTCAAACGAATGCAAAAACCCGGGGCGTTTTTGCATCCACACCCCTAGCCGTATAAACGAGCCGCCTATTTAACGGGATGGGGATTTAGGTCCAAACAACATCTTCTCCTTTCCGCGAGTTGTCATCAGAGCACTTCTAGCAAAGGTCCATTCCAACATGACCAGCCGTCACAGCTCCTCCCCTCGCCCCTCTGGTCCCAAACCCGAGGACTGGGAGAGTTGCACCATCCCGCATAGCGAGTTAGTGTCGCTTCAGGAAAAGGGATTTCTCCCTCAGGCATACATGGTCCCGGTCCGAGCCGGTCTCGCCACCTATAATGGCGGAAAACAAGCGGAGAGAACCCCCAATCCTTCTAAAGGAGAGCGGGTGTGCCGCGCCCCTATCTAATAAGGGGACTGGGGTTTCCAATTCATCCATTTCTCCGTGGGCTTCTGGAGTTCTACGGCCTCCAGCTGCACAATCTCATGCCCGCCTCCGTATTACATATTGCGGGTTTCGTCGCCCTTTGCGAGCTATTTTTAGGCGTTGAGGCTCATTTCGCACTGTGGAAGAGGTTATTCTGCCTGGTGCCCCGTTCTCAAAAGGGGTCTATATACCAAGTGGGCAGAGCCGAAGTATGGCGCATCGCCGGGACCGGATACCTATCTGGAACCCCAAAGAAGGCGTCCGAGGACTGGCCTTCGTGGTTTTATATAGATGACGTCCCGCTACCGGACCCTATCCGGGTCGGTCTCCCTAAGTTCAACAGTGCTCCATTGAAGAAATGCTTGAGCTGGCGTCTGCGGAGCTCTCAGAGAGAAAGCGACAGAGACGTCCTTTACCTGATGGGCCGGATAAGACTGTTGGCTCATTCCGGACTAACCATGATTGGAGTCATGGCCGCATGCATTATGCGGGGGGTGCAGCCACTTCAATATAGAGGCCACCCCATGTGGGATTTCAACGGGGAGGATGACGCCACCCGTTACGGTCGTAAGGGGCCGGCCTCAGCTGCCGCTCTAGTAAAGATCTTATCCTCTTTGTACAAGGGAGAAAAGGAGGAATTCCTCCGCGTCAACCCGCAGGCCGGATTTACTATGTACGATCCTCCAAGTTGGGTAAGTGAACAACTGCGCTTGCCCGTTTGTTTTATACTCCCATGATTAGATATGTAGTCTAACGACTTCAATGCAGGAACTGCGACAGGTGGTAAAGGATATAACCAGCCGCCCTCCACAGCCCGAGGACCCAGAACGGTCCCTCGATCCGGACTCCGAAGAGGATCCGGACATATCGGTGGAGCTTATCGACGGGGTGTTCCATCAGCTAAGCAAGGACAATACCTTGGTAGCCATCACAGCTGATTACCCAGGGTTAATCCCGGCCTCCCAGTTGACAGAAACCGGAGTCTCATTCCCTTGAGAGAGATTCCACTCTCACGTATTCCGGTGTTTCTGACAACAACCGTGTTTTGCAGGGGAGATTTCCGAGGCAGGAGGCCGAATCGGCGGCGGCTAGCCAACGAGGGGCCGCAGGGCCCCGTGGGGCAAAAAGGAATGTAGTCCGGACTGAGATGCCGGCGAAAAGGTATAGCGCACCCTCTGTTTCCCTGGTGTTATTCTGTCAGGGCATATTAATGTTCGTGCTATCTTCAGAACGAAGAGACCTCGCCGGACTACATCCGGAGAGGTTGCCAATCGCGCCTCCACCAGCCAGGCTCCAACGTCTGGCTAGGAAGCGGAGGCGAGCACAAGGCGCGCATCGGACGCTCCTCCGACAGAGGATGCGGACAGGCTGTCTGCCACAAATTCTGAAGTGGAGAGTGCCATGAACCACAGGCGTCGCCGGACAGTTCTACGCGACGCTTGTTTCTCCCAAGAGGCTTTAGATGCCTTTAATTCGGGAGATGCGTACCTCCTTGCCGCTCAAAATGGTTTAGCCAGAGCCACGGAGCAGTATGTAAAAGACATACGGGTAAGAAAATTTTGGTTATATATATATATATATATATATATATATATATATATATATATATATATATATGCCAGTAGCCCCCGAGACTTGAAGTAGTTAGAGCAACTGATTTAAGGATCATTTAATATTGAGCTTCTTACAGAGAAGAATACCGTACTGTCCCAGGAGCTGGAAAAGTGCAAGGCCCAAGTAGAGGCCGCACTAGCCGCAGCAGGGGAGCCCAAAGAGACCCCCTCAGGTAAGATACACTTCGAAAGATTAGTATTGTGCGGTGTGGGTGCAAATGTGACAAATCATATTGCAGATGGCGCCGGACTCGATCCGGACAAGCAACAACTCTTACGCCGGCTAAAGGCCGGTGAGAGTACGTTGACAAAGGTGAGGCGAGAGAAGAATGATCTTCAGGATGCCAACACCAAGCTGGACGTCGAACTTAAAGATGTTCGTGGCCAGCTGTCGGACTCCACGAAGGAGAATCAGTGGCTTCGACGCGGCATTTTTAGTAAGTGCTTGAACGAACTTTGAAAAAAGAGTTCGGCGAGGAAGTCGACTAATAGAGTAATGTCTGTAGGTATGCTCACAGGTCATCCTGCAGAGGAGATGCCCGGTTCTACGGGTGACCTTCTTCCCGAACTCATGCAACTGCACGAGCGAATTCGGCAGGCGATGCGAGGCATTGCCCAAGCCTTATGGCCTGCCCACTCCATGCCCGAGGGCCTTGGAGAGCTTGCGGAGAAGCTGAAGGGAGCTCGGCGGCGCTTCCGGTTGTGGAAGATATCGGCCTGCCGACAAGGCACTAGGGAGGCCTGGGCCATGGTGAAGACCCGTTTTACAAAGTCTGACCCAAACCACATGGCCGAGGTCGGACCAGTGGGGCCTGACGGGAAGGAGATCCCTATAAGCTTAGTATACGGCCAAGTAGAGTTAGCTGCGAACTATTCCCAGCAGGACTGTAAATTAGACAGCCTGTTAGATGGTATAGAAGAGGAATACAATCAGTCAGAATGACTATGTAATTTTGAATTGACATGTGTAATGCCTTCTAGCCGGATTGTAGATCGTTTGTCGTTGCCGACCTTTTCGCTTCAACCTCGGGACCTGACGGTCCGGAGTGTGTCCGAATACCATAGCGGTTATATAAGAACCGGGGTATGCGTGGAGACCAGGCGTAGGGGTCATTAGTGCTTTATCAGACAAGTGCCCAACTAGTTATGTTATATTACATGGTTAGTAAGAAACATCTTCCAGAGAGAATAGTTCCGTTAAGGGTTCCTTTCGCTGGGAGGCATGCCCTAAAGTGCATGTCTGGACTGCGTGAAAAGACACAGAAAAAGCATCTGGGGGCGCATAAAATGAGTAAAAAGATCATCTTTTATTTCACCGACCGAATATTCTCTTAAGAACGCTAGCTTTCGGCTTCACCCAGTCTGAGGTACACATCCGTCTGACCCGGCAGTAACAATCGCAGAGGTGCTCCCTTTACCGCCTAGCCGAACAATCGGGAACGTAGGGGTAAGCAGAGGAGCCAGGCAACCCATCTTGGCCAAAACTTAAGTCATATCGATGCATATAATGGTGAAGAAAAAGGTACATGCGGAAGTTTGACGCATGTGTTGGGCGTGAAGCCCGTATAAATAAGCTTCTGTTAAAGAAGCCCCCAGGTCTAATGAGCGCGAGTGGCACGTCACTAGATGAGCCTTTAAGGGCTATAAAAGAAAAGAGGGGCAGGAGAGAAATGTAAGACAAAAAAAATGCAAAAAATGGACAGAGGAAGGAGACGAACACAGAGTCCGGCGCTAGGCATAGAATCTTCGGAGACGGCTGGCGTTCCACGGGTTCGGCTCGAGTCGGTTATCCGACGCATCTCGCAGGCGGTACGCCCCACCAGTCAGGACTTGTTCGATTATGAATGGACCTTCCCACTTGGGCTTGAGTTTGTCCTTTTTCTTATCCGGCAGGCGTAGAACTAGTTCGCCAACATTGTAATTTTTGGCCCGTACTTCTCTGCTTTGATATCTTCGGGCCTGCTGTTGATAAAATGCGGAACGGGCTTTTGCCACGTCACGCTCCTCCTCCAAGGCGTCCAAGTTGTCCTGCCGATCGAGCTCGGCTTCTCTTTCTTCGTACATGCGCACTCTAGGTGAGTCATGAATTATGTCGCATGGTAGAACTGCCTCTGCGCCGTACACCATAAAAAATGGTGTGTATCCGGTGGTGCGATTTGGCGTGGTCCGCAGCCCCCATAGCACGGAGTCGAGCTCCTCTACCAGTGCGTGTTAGATTCCTTGAGGGACCGCACCAGTCTGGGTTTAATGCCGCTCATGATAAGACCATTTGCGCGTTCGACCTGGCCATTGGTTTGTGGGTGATAGACGGAAGCATAATCGAGCTTGATGCCCATGTTTTTGCACCAGAATTTTACCTCGTCGGCAGTAAAGTTTGTACCGTTATCGGTTATGATGCTATGGGGGACGCCATAACGGTGTACAACCCCGGATATGAAGTCTATCACAGTTCCGGATTCGGCCGTTTTACCAGGCTTGACTTCTATCCATTTGGTGAACTTATCCACCATGACCAGTAAGTATTTTTTTCCTATCGGTCCCACCTTTAAGGGGTCCGACCATGTCAAGCCCCCAGACCGCAAAAGGCCAGGTGATGGGTATAGTTTGGAGTGCGGTGGGTGGCATATGGCTTTGGTTGGCAAAAAGTTGGCAACCAGCGCATCGTTGGACTAGGTCCTGAGCGTCTGCCCGGGCCGTCGGCCAATAAAAGCCTGTACGGAAAGCCTTGCTAACAAGGGACCGAGCAGTGGCGTGGTGACCACCGAGTCCGGCATGAATTTCAGCCAGAAGGTTCCGCCCTTCATCTTCGGAGATGCACCTTTGAAGGACTCCGGTAGTGCTTTTCTTATAAAGCTCTCCCTCATGGACTCTATAGGCTTTAGATCGCCGCACTATGCAGCGGGCCTCGTTTTGGTCCTCCGGGAGTTCCTGCCTAGTAAGGTAGGCTAGGAATGGTTCTGTCCACGGGGCGATGACCGCCATTATTACGTGGGCTGAAGGTGTAATTTCATTGGCAGAGCCTCCAATTGTGTCAGATTGTTCGGCGTCGAGTGGTGCGGCTGGGTCCGGGCTGTTATTTGTGGGTTCCCCCTCCCATGCTACGGATGGCTTGAACAATCTTTCCAAAAAGATGTTGAGGGGACTGCATCGCGTTTTGCTCCGATGCATGCCAGGACGTCCGCTGCTTGATTGTTTTCTCGGGCTATATGGTGAAACTCCAGCCCTTCGAACTGAGCTAACATTTTTAGGACGGCGTTGCGGTAAGCTGCCATTTTTGGGTCCTTGGCGTTGAAGTCTCCATTTATTTGGGATATCGCGAGGTTTGAATCCCCACGTACCTCTAGGCGCTGGATACCCATAGATACTGCTATCCGGAGACCATGTAGGAGGGCCTCATATTCGGCTGCAATGTTGGAATCCATGTACATGATCTAGAGCACATATTGGACTGTGTCTCCTGTGGGGGACGTCAGGACGACGCCAGCCGCCAGTCCGGCCAACATTTTGGAGCCGTCGAAATGCATAATCCAGTTTGAATATGTGCCGTACTCTTTAGGGAGCTCGGCCTCCGTCCATTCTGCGACAAAGTCGGCCAAAACTTGCGATTTAATAGCTCGCCCTGGCTTATAGGTTATATCGAACGGGAGAAGCTCGATGGCCCATTTTGCAATCCGGTCCGTTGCGTCGCGGTTGTTGATAATATCGTTGAGTGGTACTTTCGAGGCTACTGTTATGGAACACTCTTGAAAGTAGTGTCGTAGCTTCAGGGATGCCATGAATATCGCGTATGCAATCTTTTGGTAATGCGGGTACCGTGATTTGCATGGAGTGAGGACAGTGGATATGTAGTAGACCGGCCTTTGAAGGGGGAATTTGTGTCCATCCGTTTCCCGCTCGACAACGAGCACTGCGCTGACAACTTGATGTGTTGCTGCAATGTACAATAACATTGGTTCGCCGGTGTTCGGCGCGGCCAGGACTGGGTTTGTTGCCAATATGGCTTTTATTTCATCAAGTCCGGCCGTGGAGGCCTCCGTCCACTTGAAGTGTTCAGTGCATCGAAGGAGGCGATAGAGGGGTAGTGCCTTTTCTGCCAAGCGGGAGATGAAGCGGCTTAAAGCCGCCACGCATCCGGTTAATTTTTGTATTTGTTTGAGGTCCTTTGCGATATCCAATTGTGACAATGCTCGGATCTTGGCTGGATTTGCTTCAATTCCTCTACCGGATACAATGAAGCCCAAGAGCTTTCCGGCTGGAACGCCGAAGACGCATTTTTCCGGGTTGAGCTTGATGTCATATTTTCGGAGGTTATCGAATGTAAGCCTCAAGTCGTCTACTAGAGATTCGACATGTCTTGATTTGACGACCACATCATCCACATACACCTCCACTGTTTTGCCGATCTGATTTGCCAGACATGTCTGGATCATGCACTGATATGTTGCGCCGGCGTTTTTCAGCCCGAAGGGCATTGTGTTGAAGCAGAATGGGCCGTATGGTGTGATGAATGCTGTTGCGGCTTGGTCTAATTCTGCCATCTTGATTTGATGGTATCCGGAGTATGCGTCGAGGAAACACAACGAGTCGTGTCCTGCGGTGGCATCGATAATTTGATCGATACGGGGGAGGGGGAAGGGATCCTTTGGGCAAGCCTTGTTAAGGTCTTTAAAATCAACACACAGGCGCCAGGATTTGTCCTTCTTTGGTACCATCACCAAGTTTACTAGCCAGTCCGGATGTTTTATGTCTCTAATGAATCCGGCCTCCAATAGCTTGGCTAGCTCCTCTCCCATAGCCTGTCTCTTGGGTTCGGAAAAACGCCGAAGGGCTTGTTTGACAGGTTTGAATCCTTTTAGGATATTTAAGCTGTGTTCGGCCAGCCTGCGTGGGATCCCTGGCATATCTGAAGGGTGCCAGGTGAAAATGTCTCAGTTCTCCCGTAGGAACTCTCGCAGTGCGGCATCTACATCAGGGTTCAGTCATGCCCCGATGGAAGCTGTTTTATTAGGGTCCATTGGATGGACCTGGAATTTGATTATTTTGTCAGCTGGCTTGAAGGATGTCGATTTGGATCTCTTATCGAGTATCACATCTTCCCTGTTAACCGTGGAGCGCAGCGCAGTCAGTTCCTCGGCCGCTAAGGCTTCGGATAGTGCCTCAAGGGGTAATGCGGCCATCTTGTTTTCGGCGCGGAGTGCTATGTCCGGATCACTAGCTAGAGTGATAATTCCATTCGGCCCGGGCATCTTGAGCTTCATGTACCCGTAATGGGGTATTGCTTGGAAGATTGTGAATGCTTCCCGCCCTAGTAAAGCGTGATATCCGCTCTTAAACGGGGCCACCTGAAACATGACTTCTTCGGACCTGTAATTATCCGGCGTGCCGAACACCACATCTAGTGTGATTTTCCTCTGCAGCACGCTTCCCGACTGGGGATTATTCCTCTAAAGGTTGTGCTGCTTCGCTCGACGCGGTTCCAGTCTATTTCCATTTTTTGAAGGGTTTCCTCATAAATGAGGTTCAGTCCGCTGCCTCCATCCATGAGCACCTTGGTGAGGCGAAAGCCGTCCACTATGGGACTGAGGACCAATGCGGCTGGTGCTCGGGCCGTTCGGAATCTAGGTTCATCACTTGCGTTGAAGGTAATGGCAGTGTCGCTCTATGGATTTATTGTTGCAACTTGATAGACTTCGGCGAGGCTGTGGAGTGTTCTTTTTCGCACATTGTTTGATGCGAAAGTCTCGAAGACTGTGAGAACGGTACTGGTGTCCCTGGGCTGGCTTTCTGCGGCCTCCGGAATTAAGAGGTCCTCACCGATTTTGGCCACCTATCAGAGTATCCAACATGCTCTAAGGCTGTGAGTTGGTGTGGCGCCCTCTGTATTGTGAATTCTACAGGGTCCATCAAGCCATCTTTCCAGTACGGTTCCATGCCCTGTAGAGGGTTTTGGCTTTTTGGTGTTTATCCCGGGTGTCCTATGATGATGCACCCTCTTAGTTCGGACAGGATTACTATTCAAGGCCGGATTATCCCAAAATTTTATTTCGATTTTCCTGGCGCTTTCCGTCGCACAGTGTTTTTGTACTATCAACGCCAAGTCAGTGAAGCGTGTAATATACCCGACGACTTATGGCGTTAAGGATTCCCTCGACCGTGCAATTACTGCAGAAAATTGAGATTGCGTCTCCCTCGCGGCAATCGTTTATCCTGTTCATAACCAGGAGGAATCTGGCCTAGTAATGATGTACTGTTTCCTCGGGCCTCTGCCTGATTTGGGAGAGATCGCTTGTGATTGGGTGGGCGGGTGTCGTTGAATCTGAAACCTCACCCAATCCAAGATTCGGAGGCCGAAGAGTTTCCGAATTCTGAAGTTCGGATTCTTGGATGTTGTCCAGTGAATCTGGCCCGTTGCCTGATCCTAAGCTCAGGTCTTGAGTTATATCTCCCCCTCCGTGGGTATCCGGCTTGGAGGGGTCGGGAATTCGGACGTAGCTAGTCCTTAAAATAGATGAAGGGTCGCCGCACAGCGTCTCTACCACGACAACGTGGTGGGTGACTTGGGGAGAGTTAATTTCTCTTAGATCGGGTTTAAGCCCAACCTGGTCGTAATCCGTAGAGACCCCCAGGGCGGCGATGCGATCCAAGAGCTCGTTTACGGAAGAGAGCTCCATTGGATCTAGCTGCTCGACGAGCTACGAGCTGACGTGTAGGTTGCTTTTGATGACTCGAGAGGTCACCGTCGGCGCAACAGCCGAACAGGCGGTCGTGAGGAAACCACCTAGCCGGAGGGTTTGGCCGACAGCCAAGGCTCCCCTAGCAACGGCGCCGTCTTTAAAGACGGGAGGAGGCATCCTTCCTGATTGTGACGGTACAGAGGAACTCTCAATGAAAGCACCAATGTCGGTGTCAAAACCGGCGGATCTCGGGTAGGGGGTCCCGAACTGTGCGTCTAGGCCGGATGGTAACAGGAGACATGGAACACTTTGTTTTACCCAGGTTCGGGCCCTCTCGATGGAGGTAATACCCTACTCCTGCTTGATTAATATTGATGATATGGGTAGTACAAGAGTAGATCTACCACGAGATCAAGGAGGCTAAACCCTAGAAGCTAGCCTATGGTATGATTGTTGTGTATGGAGTTGATTGCCTACGGACTACAACCCTCCGGTTTATATAGACACTGGATAGGGTTAGGGTTACATAGAGTCGGTTACAATGGTAGGAGATCTTGAATATCCGCATCGCCAAGCTTGCCTTCCACGCCAAGGAAAGTCCCATCCGGACACGGGACGAAGTCATCAATCTCGTATCTTCATAGTCCAGGAGTCCGGCTAAAGGTATAGTCCGGCTACCCGAACACCCCCTAATCCAGGACTCCCTCAAGCCAAATATTGAAAGATTCGCTTGACTGCCACAAAGTGGCTTTCCTTAGGTGCGGCTTGAAACCGTGCACAAATTCCCACACTCAACATGAAATCCGGTCTAGATGCACAAAGGTAAAGCAAGGAGCCAATCACGGAGCGACATACCTTTTGATCCACCGCTTTACCATTGGGATCTATGTCAAGTTGGCATTTAACGGGCATAGGAGTGGACGCCGGCTTGACATCACTTAGCTTGAATCTCTTGAGCATGTCTTGAGTGTATTTGGCTTGGTTGATGAAGGTTCGTTCTCTTCGTTGCTTGACTTTGAACCCGAGAAAGAACTTCAACTCTCCCATCATGGACATCTTGAACTTGGAGGTCATGAGCACGGTAAATTCCTCATTGAAAGCTTTGTTAGGGGAACCGAAGATAATATCATCAACATATAGTTGCACACAAACAACTCCCCTTTGACCTTCTTAGTAAAAAGAGTGGGGTCGATTCCCCCAATTTAAAAACCACAATCTTGCAATAAGTCGGTAAGGTGGTCATACCACGCACGTGGGGCTTGCTTAAGGCCATAGAGTGCCTTATCGAGTTAATACACATGATCGGGAAAGTAGGGATCCTTGAACCCGGGGGGTTGCTTGACAAATACCAACTCATTAATAGGACCATTAAGAAAAGCACTCTTCGCATCCATTTGTTGTAACTTAGAGTTATGATGAGAAGCATATGCAATAAACATGCGAATGGATTCAAGGCGAGCAATGGGAGAAAAGGTTTCACCGTAGTTGATACCCTCGACTTGGGAGTAGCCTTGTGCTATGAAACGAGCCTTGTTGCGAATGATAATCCCATGAGCATCTTGTTTGTTCTTGAATATCCACTTGGTTCCAATGACATTATTGTTCCCCGTTGGCCTTGGCACCAATCTCCACGCCTTGTTCTGCTCGAAGTTGTTGAGTTCTTCATGCATGGCATTGAGCCAATCCGGATCTTCGAGCGCCTCATAGACATTTTGGGGTTCAACACAGGAGACAAACACGTGATGTTCACAATAATTTTCTAATTGTCTATGAGTGCTTACCCCCTTTCTTAAGCTTCCAAGCACATTTGTCATGAGATGGTCTTTGGTGGAGAGCTTGGAAACAATCTTGGCGGCATGACGCTCCAATTTCTCCTCGGGGTGAGTCGAGGAGCAGTCACTTGATTATCTTGAGCGCCGTCTTGAGCTTGTTCTTGATCTCGAGGAAGCTCTTGATCTTGAACTTGCTCGAGGAGAGAACTTGACCTTGAGCATCACTTGATGTTACAACACCATCATGAGATTGACCTTGCCCTTGGTCTTGTTCTTGAGGTTGAGGGTCTTCACTTTGTTCTTCGGAAGCGAGTGGGCCTTGGGTTGGTGATGGCTCCACTTGAGTGGAGCATTGTCCTTCTCCTTCGACCACAAGGGGTTCCTCAATGGGTAATATAAAACGAACACCCATTCTTCTTATGGCTTGGGGAGGTATTTCATCACCTACATCACAAGTGCCACTTTGCTCCACTTGGGAGCCGTTATTCTCATCAAACTCCACGTTACATGTCTCCACAATAAGTCCCGTGGACTTATTGAGGACACGGTAAGCATGGGAGTTTGTAGCATAACCAACAAATATGCCTTCATGAGCTCTAGCCTCAAATTTAGACAAACGAACACCTTTCTTGAGAATGAAGCACTTACAACCGAACACCCGGAAGTACTTGAGGTTGGGCTTGTTCCCGGTGAGTATCTCATATGGAGTCTTGTTCAAGCCTTTGCGGAGGTAGAGCCGATTTGATGCATGACACGCGGTGTTGATGGCTTCGGCCCGAAAGTTGTATGGAGACTTGAACTCCGCCATCATGGTCCTTGCCGCATCCATCAACGTCCAGTTCTTCCTCTTCGCTACACCATTTTGTTGAGGGGTGTATGGTGCGGAATATTGATGCTTGATCCCCTCATCACTAAGAAACTCATCCAAGGTGTAGTTCTTGAACTCGGTGCCGTTGTCACTTCTTATAGTCAAGATCTTTGCATTGTGTTGATGTTGGGCTTCATTTGCAAAGTCAATGACGGTTTGTTCGGTCTCGCTCTTCCTCTTGAAGAAATATACCCAAGTGTGTTTTGAATAATCATCCACAATAACCAAGCAATACTTCCTACCCCCAAGACTATCAAAGGATGGAGGCCCAAAGAGATCCAAATGAAGGAGCTCCAAAGGCCTCTTCGAGTAGATGATTGTCACGGGAGGGTGAGCCTTCTCATGAAGCTTTCCTTCGATGCAAGCAATGCAAGCACGATCTTTAGCAAAACTAGCATTTGTTAGTCCACGGACATGGTCCCCCTTGAGAATACTTTGCAAAGATCTCATAATGACATGGGCTAAACGGCAATGCCAAGGACATCCCACATCAACTTTAGCCATTAGGCATGTCACGGTCTTAGTGGGTTGCTCCGAAAAGTTAATCACATAGAGACCGTTATCAACATGCCCAACAAAGGCTACTTTAAGAGTCTTGCTCCACAAGAGGGCCACGGTATCAATATCAAAGAAAGTGTCAAAGCCCATGAGTGCAAGTTGACGAACAGAAAGTAAATTGTATGCAAGGGACTCAACAAGCATGACCTTCTTGATCGTGAGATCATGAGAAATGACAACCTTGCCAAGCCCCAATACCTTGGAGGACGAGGCATCACCCCACTCGACATTGGTGGGCATGGATGGAATCTTTTGTACATCCACCACTAAGTCCTTGCTTCCGGTCATATGATTAGTGATGTCTACTACACAACCTTCTTCTTGTATACATTGTTGGGCCTCCAAGTGCAGAGGTTTGTAGGAAAGTAGAAAATTTCCCTCAAGTGGATGACCTAAGGTTTATCAATCCGTGGGAGGTGTAGGATGAAGATGGTCTCTCTCAAGCAACCCTGCAACCAAATAACAAAGAGTCTCTTGTGTCCCCAACACACCCAATACAATGATAAATTGTATAGGTGCACTAGTTCGGCGAAGAGATGGTGATACAAGTGGTAGATGGATGGTAGATATATGTTTTTGTAATCTGAAAATATAAAAACAGCAAGGTAACTAATGATAAAAGTGAGCACAAACGGTATTGCAATGCTAGGAAACAAGGCCTAGGGTTCATACTTTCACTAGTGCAAGTTCTCTCAACAACAATAACATAATTGGATTATATAACTATCCCTCAACATGCAACAAAGAGTCACTCCAAAGTCACTAATAGCGGAGAACAAATGAAGAGATTATGGTAGGGTACGAAACCACCTCAAAGTTATCCTTTCTGATCGATCTATTCAAGAGTCCGTAGTAAAATAACATGAAGCTATTCTTTCCGTTCAATCTATCATAGAGTTCGTACTAGAATAACACCTTAAGACACAAATCAACCAAAACCCTAATGTCACCTAGATACTCCAATGTCACTTCAACTATCCGTGGGTATGATTATACGATATGCATCACACAATCTCACATTCATCTATTCAAACCAACACAAAGTACTTAAAAGAGTGCCCCAAAGTATCTATCGGAGAGTCAAGACAAAAATGTGTGCCAACCCCTATGCATATGTTCATGGGTGGAACCCGCAAGTTGATCACCAAAACATACATCAAGTGGATCAATAGAATACCCCATTGTCACCACGGGTATCCCACGCAAGACATACATCAAGTGTTCTCAAATCCTTAAAGACTCAATCTGATAAGATAACTTCAAAGGGAAAACTCAATCCATTACAAGAGAGTAGAGGGGGAGAAACATCATAAGATCCAACTATAATAGCAAAGCTCGCGATACATCAAGATTGTATCACCTCAAGAACACGAGAGAGAGAGATCAAACACATAGCTACTGGTACATACCCTCAGCCCCGAGGGAGAACTACTCCCTCCTCGTCATGGAGAGCACCGGGATGATGAAGATGGCCACCGGAGAGGGATTCCCCCTCCGGCAGGGTGCCGGAACGGGTCTAGATTGGTTTTCGGTGGCTACGGAGGCTTCTGGCGGTGGAACTCCTGATCTATTGTGCTCCCCAAAGTTTTTAGGGTATATGGGTATATATGGGAGGAAGAAGTACGTCGGTGGACCTCCGGGGTGTCCACGAGGCAGGGTGGCGTGCCTAGGGGGTGGGCGCGCCCCCAACCTCGTGGGCAGCCCGGGACTCTCCTGGTCCAACTCCGATACTCCGTGGGCTTCTTCTGGTCCAAAAATAAGTTCTGTAAAGTTTCAGGTCAATTGGACTCCGTTTGATTTTCCTTTTCTACGATACTCTAAAACAAGGGGAAAACAGAAACTGGCACTGGGCTCTAGGTTAATAGGTTAGTCCCAAAAATCATATAAAATAGCATATAAATGCATATAAAACATCCAAGGTTGATAATATAATAGCATGGAACAATCAAAAATTATAGATATGTTGGAGACGTATCAATTAGTAGCTCCACTATCGAGCAACCATGATCCCCCATCGGAAGCAAACACCTACAAGATATCAATGCTTGGTTTTAGGTACCCATTTTGTAATGGGTCCTTTGATGTTAGTAACAAGGGTCTTAGGAACCCAAATAGAACATTCAATGTACTCATAAGGAGAACCAACAAATTTGGCATAAATATGCCCATCACTAGCACGGCACAACACATAAGAATGGTTAGAGTCGCCGGCTTCGTTGGGAAGGGAAGCGTTGCCCTTCTTGGCATCACTACCCCTCACGGTGTTCTTCTCCTTCTCCTTAGTAGCACCATCTCCCTCCTTCACAAAGGTTTGCTTGAGAGGAGGAGGTCGTTTGTCCTTGTCATTCTTCTTCTTGTTCTTGGACTTGGGCACGTACCCAATCCCTTCTTTGGCCACAACTTCCTTTTGGTTGCTCAAAAGGTCGTTGAGGTTCTTCTTGCCTTGTATGCAAGACACAAGACCTTTCTCAAGTTGCTCCTTCAACTTAGCATTCTCCTCAACAAGATGCACATGCTCACAACATGGGTTAGTAGCATTTGCATTATCGATTAACATCATACAAGGAAAAGTGGCTTTCTCCTTGGTTAGCTTTACTTGAAGTTGATCATGAGACTCTTTGAGGCTAGCATGAGCACCCTTCAAGACCTTGTGAGCCTTATCAAGTAAGTCAAACTCCTCTTTGAGTCTAGCAAGATCAACCCCAAGCTTGGCCTTCTCGGAGTTTAGCACATGAGAGACAACAATAGCATGATCAAGATCTTTCTTTAACTTAGCGTGATCATCGTTGTGTGACTCCTAAAGAGCCAAACGAAGACCACGCTCTTTCTCAAGAGCATTGGAAAGGTCAGAAATCTCATCGGCATAGTCACGACTATGCCCTTCCATCTTAGAGATGGTATCTTCGTGAGTTTCGATCAAGTCATTGGCTTCACCAAGTTGTTCTAAGAGAGCAACAAAGTGCTTCTTGGATTTACCTTTGAGTTTGCCCACAAAGGACTCAAACTCATTCTCCTCCACATTAGGTCCATCATGTTCATCAATGCAATCCGTCAAAGAAGGATTATTAAGGATGGTAGTTTTGATGTTGGGAGTTACCTTGTTGGTGGCTTTAGCCATGAGGCACGTGGCGGTGATGCTCTCATTGGGTGAGTCGAAGAGTGACACTCATGGAGTTGTCATAATGGCAACGGAGGCCATGGCAACCAACTCATCCTCATCATCATCATCATCCTTATTGTACTCTTCTTGTACCACCAACGCTTTGGGAGGAGTCTTCTTTGTGAAGTTGCTCTTGTTTAGGAAAGACTTGGCTTTGTCCTTTCGGATGAGGTTGCCACCATTGTCTTCCCTCTTCTCATACGGGAACTCCGCAACAAAATGGCTCACAGTGCAACAATTATAGCAAGTTCCCACACGTTGTTTGCCCTTTGTGCCACTTGAGTTGTTCTTGTTGAAGTTGGGCCTTGAGTTTTTCTTGCTCCAAAATTGCCTTGAAGCAAGAGCCATGTGTTCATGATAGGCATACTTTGTATCTTCGGGATTGCTCTCCTCCTCTTCTTCTTCTTCTTCGTCCTCTTCTTCCACACTAACCTTGGCCTTTAATGCAAGGTTGGGCTTCTTTGCTCTTTGAGAACGTAACACCGCATTGTCGGCGGTCTTGTCCAAGATGCTCATGGCCACAAACTCATCCAACACTTCACTTGATGAAAAAGTGTGGAAGTCCGGCCTTTGATGAATGACGGAGGGCATGGCCTTGTGGTAAGGCATCATTGCCTTGAGGAATTTGCACTTGATCCAATTGTCATCCGTGTCCTTGCTCCCAAGATCTGGGAGTGAGACCGCGAGTATGGTTACTCTCTGATAAAGCTCACGAGGTTCTTCATCTTATTTCATTGCAAACTCATCGGCTTCATCTTGCACTACTTCATAGTTGGAACATTGAATGCTTGCGCTTCCCCGGTAGAGGGAGACAACACAAAGCCATGCATCTTTGGCCAAGGCGAAGGGCCGAAGATGAGGTAGATCTTCGGGTGGAATTGCATCTTGGATGATGAAGAGAGCATTCTCGTTGAATTGATTATGATTATCCGCAGCTTCTCTAGGGGTGAAGTTGCTTGGGTCATGCGGATAGAAACCTTCTTCAATGATTCTCCAAAGATTAGTATTCACATGATTTAAATGATGCTTAAAGCGATAAACCCAAGAATCAAAGTCCTCATTTTTCACAATCTTAGGGGGAGGACCAGCATGATTCAAGTGAGTAGAGGGAATCGGTCCACCATAAACAAGTGGAGGTTCCACATGGGCAAAGATGTCGGAGCCATTCTTACCACTAGACGAAGGAGCCTTTTCACTAGTAGCACCCCCCTTGTCGGAGTTGGCATCCGTCACCTTGTTAGTGGGATCACCCACTTTCAACGGTGCGGTGGATAGTTTAAGCCCTTCCATGAATTTATTAAACATGCATTCAACCTCGGCCGTCATGGAGGTTTTCAATGTCTCCAAGGCCACGTTGAATTCCTCACGAGAGACCGAGGTTCCCCCATCAGTCATAGACGAGGTTGGATTCACACCGGAGTGCTCCTCCTGTGACGCCCCCGATTTGACCGTACACTAATCATACACGCAAACATGTATGATCAAGATCAGGGACTCACGGGAAGATATCACAACACAACTCTACAAATAAAATAAGTCATACAAGCATCATATTACAAGCCAGGGGCCTCGAGGGCTCGAATACAAGAGCTCGATCATAGACGAGTTATCGGAAGCAACAATATCTGAGTACAGACATAAGTAAACAAGTTGCCTTAAGAAGGCTAGCACCAAACTGGGACACAGATCGAAAGAGGCGCAGGCCTCCTGCCTGGGATCCTCCTAAACTACTCCTGGTCGTCGTCAGCGGCCTGCACGTAGTATTAGACACCTCTAGTGTAGTAGGAGTCGTCATCGACGGTGGCGTCTGGCTCCTGGACTCCATCGTCTGGTCGCAATAGTCAGGTATAGAAAGGGGGGAAAGGGAGAGCAAATGTAACACCCCGGATATGATTTACCTAATATGTAATCCAACTCTTGCCGTTTCCGGCGTTAAGTTATTTTATTTTCTCGGGTTCGGGTTTTTGTCTCCGTGTGTTGTCATTGTCTTGCATCTCATATCATGTCATCATGTGCATTGCATTTGCATACGTGTTCGTCTCATGCATCCGAGCATTTTTCCCGTTGTCCGTTTTGCATTCCGGTGCTCCGTTCTCCTCCGGTGGTCATTTCTACCTTCTTCTCGTGTGTGGGGATTAAACATTTCCGGATTGGACCGAGACTTGCCAAGCGGCCTAGGTTTACTACCGGTAGACCGTCTGTCAAGTTCCGTACCATTTGGACTTCGTTTGATGCTCCAACGGTTAACCGAGGGACCGAGAAGGCCTCGTGTGTGTTGCAGCCCAACACCCTTCCAATTTGGCCCAAAACCCACCAAGACCCTCTCCATCATCTAGAGCGTTCGATCACGATCGCGTGGCCAAAAACCGCACCTCATTTGGACTCTCCTAGCTCCTCCTATGCCTATAAATAACCCCCTCCGAAATCCATGGGTTCTTCTCCCCCAAAACAATAAAAATCCCCTCTCTCCGCGCCGGACAATGTCCGTTCCGGCCGGACATTTCGCCGCCGCCGCCCTCGCCCAATAAGGCCACGCCACGTGTCCCGCCGGGTCTCCCCCGCCGCGCCGGCCCGCCTGGGCCCGGGGAGAGCCCTCCCGGCCCGTTCATCCGCCGCCAGGACGCCCGCGTCCCGCGCCTCCTATTCCCGCGGCCGGGCATGCCTCGCCGCCACACTTCGACGCCGGCCACCGCGACCGCCATCGCCGGTCACCCCTCGCCTCGTCGCCCCTTCGTCGCCAGCCATCGCCTCGGTCGTCGCTCCTCGCCGCCCGCGGCCACTCCGGCGCGCCGCTCCTGGCCGGCCCCAGATCCGGCGAGATCCGGCCGGCCCGCTCCTCCGGTGAGCTCCGGCAGCCGCCTCCTCGACGAACGCCTGCGAGCTATAGTAACTCCGGCCAACCTCGGTTTCTGCGCATGAACAGTACCTCCTGAAACCCTAATTATATTACCATGTTCATCGTGTCGTAACTTTGCATCCGTAGATCCGTTTTGGGCGTATAGCATATCACAATGTTCTCCTCAGAGAGTACATCATTTCATCGCATTGCATCATTTTCATTTGAGTTCATCTTGATGCCCGAAATGCTGTTGGAAGAGTGCTATTTGAGTTAATTGTCAGATCTGCTGCTCCAAATAGCTATTTTTCATTTTTCCCATCATTAATGTGTGCATGATATGCCCCTGAGCTCTACATATGTTTTGTTATATGCTTTGCCATATTTCCAGAGGTGCCATCCATGTATTTTTGTGATGTGTGTGGTGACTAGAACAAGCTTGCAAAGTGGTGCATTCGTTAATGTTGATTTCAGGGACTTAGCAATTCCACTAAGTCCTTGATCTGTTTTTATCAATATGCCATATGTTCATGTTGTTTCGTAGTGATCTGTGCCTCTTTTGAGGATGATCAGTAAGGATGATTTGTTAATCTTGTAGTACTCTATCCATCCATGTCTTTGTTTGCAATTATGGAGCACCCTAGCTTGAGTCAATCGAGCTCTACTTTTGCTATTTCGTGAATCTGGGCAGATTGTCTACTTGTTAGCGATTTTGCCGAGGATGTTGTAGTTGATCCGTGCATGCTATGTTATTGTTCTTGCCATGTCTAGGTTGTATAATGTGTATTCTTGTTGGGTGTTTGCTTAGTTCGTCATGCCTTGCTCTGTAGTGAGTGCATCGAGCTCGTAAACATGCCTACTTGATATCTGATTTGCATGCTCCAGTTTTTCTCTAAGTCTGAGATCTGATTATGTTTTTGCCATGTTCACATGATTGCAATTGTATTTTCTGATCCCTTGTTGGAACATTATTTTTCTTCTTGGGATACCATTATATTACCTTGTTATCTTAATGCATCTATATACTTGGTAAAGGGTGGAAGGCTCGGCCTTTTGCCTAGTGTTTTGTTCCACTCTTGCCGCCCTAGTTTCCGTCATATCGGTGTTATGTTCCCGGATTTTGCGTTCCTTATGCGGTTGGGTAATAATGGGAACCCTTTGACAAATCGCCTTGAATAAAACTTCTCCAGCAATGCCCAACCTTGGTTTTACCATTTGCCACCTAGCCTCTTTTTCCCTTGGGTTTCCGGAGCCCGAGGATCATCTTTATTTAACCCCCCCCCCGGGCCAGTGCTCCTCTGAGTGTTGGTCCAAACTAGAGTCCTGTGCAGCGCCCCCTTGGGGAAACTCGAGGTTTGGTTTTTAGTTGTATGGAGAGCTCATCTGAGTGTGCCTTGAGAACGAGATATGTGCAGCTCCTATCGGGATTTGTCGGCACATTCGGGCGGTGTTGCTGGATTGGTTTTAACTTGTCGGGTTGTCTTGTAGAACCGGGATACTGAGTCTGATCGAAATGTCTCGGGAGAAGGTATATCCTTCGTTGACCGTGAGAGCTTGTCATGGGCTAAGTTGGGACTCCCCTGCAGGGATTTGAACTTTTGAAAGCCGTGCCCGCGGTTATGGGCAGATGGGAATTTGTTAATGTCCGGTTGTAGATAACTTAAACCTTAACTTAATTAAAATGAATCAACCGTGTGTGTTACCGTGATGGTCTCTTCTCGGCGGAGTCCGGGAAGTGAACACGATGTTGGAGTCATGCTTGCCGCAGGTTGTTCTCTAGTTCTTCGTTCGCGCTTTGCCTTATCTTCTCGCTCTCTTTTGCGAATAGGTTAGCCACCATACATGCTAGTCGCTTGCTGCAACTCCACATATTACCTTGCCTTACCTATAAGCTTAAATAGTCTTGATCACGAGGGTGCGAGATTGCTGAGTCCCTGTGGCTCACAGATTACTTCCAAACCAGATGCAGGGCCTGATGACTCCGTTCCAGATGACGTGCTTGAGATCAAGTGGGAGTTCTACGAGGACTCACGCCGTTACTATGTGTCTTTCCCTGATGATCAGTACTGGTGCCCAGTTGGGGCGATCGGGACCGTGTCGCATGTTGGGTTGATCTTTTATTTTGGCACCGTAGTCGGGCCATGAGTGTTTGGATGATGTAATGCTATTTATGTACTTTGTTTGACGTGGCGAGTGTAAGCCAACTATGTACCTTCCCCTTTTATTATCTATTTACATGGGATGTTGTGAAGATTGCCTTACTTGCGACATTGCTTTCAATGCGGTTATGCCTCTAAGTCGTGCTTCAACACGTAGGAGATATAGCCGCATCGAGGGCATTACAAGTTGGTATCAGAGCCTTCCCCGACCTTAGGAGCCCCCACTGATTGATCGTTTTTAGCAGCCGTTGTTGAGTCTAGAAAAATGTTTTGAGTCATTTAGGAATTATATATCGGAGAGTTTAGGAATTCTTTTTACTCCCCAGTCCCTTCATCGCTCTGGTAAGGCATCCTGACATAGAGTTTTAACTCTTCTCTTCTCAAATTTCACTAAAAAAAATTAGTATCACGCGGGTATCTTGGAATCGTTCTGATCGATTTGTGACGAGAACATTGTTCTTGGTGCCTCCTGTCATTTAGGGGTTGTGGCAGTGTCTCGGGGAGTTGAGCTCCGAGGTGTTGTCGTCACAATTTTATCGTTGCAGTTCTGGAATACCTGAGTTTAGTACGCCGACATCGAAAATCTCTTTTATGCAGTTGTTGGTGAGATAACCTCGACGCCACCCAGTACTGGGGCGGGAGTTCGGGAGTATTGCCATAACTTGTATAACGGATGCTTTTCGAAGGTTGAGGTAGATGGTTTTTGAAGTTTTTCTTGGTTATGTGTTGAAGGATGGATACAGCTGGATGTAGGATTTGCTAGATTTGGGTGAGATATTATGCTTCCCCTGTATCCCCAACACCTGATTGCATAACCGGAAAGGTTCCGGAGTTTCATAGGTGGGAATTCTTGTAGCTCTAGTTCTTCTTCCATGGATATTTGGTTTGAGATTGGGATTTCTTACCGAGTATTCGTTCTTGTTCCGTACCTTGTTGATTTATTCCTCTACCTAAATTCTAAGTGGCTTCTCAATTTATGGATATGTGACAATTTCAAGTGGAATGCATTCGTTCTTATGTTCGGATGTGAAGACTATATGTTGCAATTTCAACCCACTTGATTCAACTTCATTTTATCTGTCAATGTGCTAACGGATGTCACCCTCTTCAGGATGGCTCCCTCTAAGGGCAACAATCAGAATTAGAATCAGGATCCGCCACCACCTCCTCCTCCTCCGGAGGCATGGCAAGCTGTGATGGCCGCTACCAATGCAAACACGCAGTTGATCATGCAAATTCTTCAAGAGCGCAATCAAGCGAACCAAGGCAACCAGGGCAACAATCAGAATCACTTTGCTACACTCAACCAGTTCCTTGCTAACCAGCCAAAGACCTTCAGCAATTGTGTTCAGGCAACTGATGCTGACGATTGGCTCGTGGACTTATGCAAGCATTTCGAGTGCAGTAACGTCAGGCCTGAGGACTTTGTCAAGTTCGCTTCCTTCCAACTCAAAGACCAAGCTGCAGAATGGTTCCAGCAGTACAAGGATTCCAGAGGAGGCCACGTGATTACCTGGGATGAATTCCGTCAAGACTTCAAAGCTCATCATATTCCTCAGAACATGGTTGAAAGCAAGCGTGAGGAATTCCGCAACCTGAAGCAAGGCTCTTTGTCTGTCTATGACTACAACAAGTTGTTTCAGAAGCTCGCCCGCTTTGCTAAGAAGGACGTCCCTGACGAGAAGAGCATGATATACCAGTTCAGGGGTGGTCTCAGAGAAGAAATCCAGCTAGCTCTTGTTCTCTTTGAGCCCTTGAGGTACGATGAGTTCTACAATATGGCACTGAAGCAAGAGGCTACTCAACTGAAGTGTGATGCCTCCAAGAAGCGAGTCAGAGATGCTACTCCTTCTTCCTCTACTCAAGTGGCCAAGCAGCGGAAGTATTGGCTTCCTCCTCCTCCGTTCCATCAGCCGTATCAGAAGAGCAAAGGTGGCAGTGGATCTTCCCACCCACCCAACCCTGGCTTTCAGAACAAGACTTCGTCTCAAGCTCCAAGATCGAGTCCTCCGTATCACCGTCCGCTTTCAGAGGTCACGTGCAACAAGTGCCAATAGAAGGGTCACTATGCCAACAAATGCTTCAATCAGAGGTGTCTCACTCCTCCTCCTGTGAGATCGACAAGTACAGCTGTGGTCAAGCATAACCCCAAGCACGCCAAGGTCAACTTGCTGAATTCACCTCAGGCAGAGGACTCGTCAGATGTCATGATGGGTAACCTTCCTATTAACGATGTTCCTGCAAAAGTTCTTTTTGACACTGGTGCATCGCATTGTTTCATTTCCAAACCTTTTGCATCGAAGTATGAGTGCGATTATCAGTATCTGCAAAATTCTTTGCAAATCGTGTCACCGAGCAAGCAAATGACAGCAAATTTCTGCGTCCCGGACATTACTATCACGTTGGGCGACTACAAATTTCTAGCTTCTCCTATTGTTCTGGGCGACTCGGATATTGATCTTATTCTCGGAATGGATTGGCTCTCTAAGCACAAGGCGCATCTTGATTGAGCTGCCATGCAGATTCAATTGACTCATTCGTCTGAGGATGTAATTGTTTTTGTCGCTCGTGATGATACCATCCGTCTATTTTCTCTTAATGAGAAGGGTGAACTGGATGCCATCTCGCAAATTCTAGTCATTTGAGAATATCAAGACGTCTTTCCAGAAGAGCTTCCAGGAATGCCTCCACACCGGCCAATTCAATTCGTCATCGATCTTGAGCCTGGCACAAAACCGGTTTGCAAGCGTCCTTACAAGCTCGGACCTGAAGAGTTGAAGGAGCTGAAGAAGCAACTCGATATTCAAGAGAGAATGGGTCTCATCCGACCTAGTTCCTCTCCGTGGGGTTGTGGAGTACTTTTTGTGAAGAAGAAGGATGGAACGGACCGACTTTGTGTTGACTACCGTCCATAGAAGACTATCAAGAACAAATACCCACTTCCCAACATCAACGAGCTGTTCGAACAACTCAAAGGTGCCCAAGTATTCTCCAAGCTTGATCTCCGTATGGGTTATCACCAGATTCGAATCCGTGAGCAAGATATTCCCAAGACGGCTTTCGGAACAAGCTATGGTTCATATGAATACATTGTCATGTCTTTTGGCCTCGTCAACGCTCCTCCGACTTTCTCTCGCATGATGAACTTCATCTTCAACGCCTACACCAATGACTTCGTTTTGGTCTATCTCGACGACATTCTGGTCTTTTCGAAGAACAAGGAAGATCATGCCAAGCACTTGCGTTTGGTGCTTGATAAGCTCAGGGAACACCAGTTCTACGCCAAGTTCTCAAAGTGCGAGTTTTGGCTCGATGAGGTTCTTTATCTTGGGCATATCATCTCTGCCAAGGGCATTGCGGTAAATCCTGAGAAGGTGTCTGCAATTCTGAATTGGGAACCACCTCAGAACATGAAGCAATTCCGTAGCTTCCTCGGTCTCGCAAGCTACTGTCGAAGGTTCGTTGAGAACTTTTCAAAGATCGCGAATCCTCTTTCAAATCTTCTCTAGAAGCATGTCAAGTACGTTTGGTCTCCGGAATGTCACATTGCTTTCAACACATTGAAATAGAAATTGGTCACTGCTCCAGTTCTGACTCCTCCTGATGAATACAAACCGTTTGAGGTCTTCTGCGATGCCTCTCTTCAAGGTCTTGGTGCAGTGTTGATGCAAGAGAAGAAAGTTGTGGCTTATACCTCTCGGCAGTTGAAGCCCAACGAGAAGGACTACCCCACTCATGACCTCGAGTTGGCGGCAGTTGTGCATGCTCTTTTGACTTGGAGACATCTCTTATTGGGAAGAAAAGTGGACATCTTCACTGACTACAAGAGTCTCAAGTACATCTTCACTCAGCCTAATCTCAACCTCAGGCAGACTTGATGGGTCGAAATGATTCAAGAGTATAATCCAAGTATCGAGTATACTCCAGGCAAGGCCAATGTGATTGCTGACGCATTGAGCAGGAAGGCTTATTACAACAGTCTGATTCTCAAGCCTTATCAACCCAAGCTTTGTGAAGCTTTCCGCAAACTCAATCTGCAAGTTGTTCCTCAAGGTTTCCTCGCCAACCTTCAAGTCTCTCCTACCTTGGAAGACCAGATTCACCAAGCTCAGCTTCTTGATGCTATGGTGAAGAAGGTGAAGATTGGGATTGCCAAGAGCCAACCCAAGTACAAGTGCTACCGCCTTGATGACAAGGATACTCTCTTCTTCGAGGATCGTATTGTTGTGCCCAAGGATGATCTTCGTAAAGTTATCATGAACGAGGCTCACAATTCACTCCTCTCCATCCACCCTGGGAGCACGAAGATGTATCAGGACCTCAAGCAGGCTCATTGGTGGACTCAAATGAAGCGCGAGATTGCTCAGTTCGTGAATGAATGTGATGTCTGCAGAAGAGTGAAGGCAGAACACCAAAGGCCAGCTGGTCTCCTCCAACCTCTTGCCATTCCAGAATGGAAGTTTGACCACATTGAGATGGACTTCGTGACTGGGTTTCCAAAGTCCAAGCGTGGCAATGATGCTATATTCGTTGTCATCGACAAACTCACTGAAGTGGCTCACTTTCTAGCTATCAAAGAGTCTATCACTGCAGCTCAATTGGCGGAGCTCTATACCTCTCGAATTTTCTCTCTGCACGGTATTCCACAGGTGATCTCTTCAGACCGTGGCAGCATCTTTACCTCCAAGTTTTGGGATTCTTTTCAGAAGGCCATGGGCACCAACATCCGCTTCAGCACAGCTTTCCATCCTCAAACTAGCGGTCAAGTCGAGCGTGTCAACTAGATTCTTGAGGATATGCTCAGGGCTTGTGTGATCTCCTTCGGCATGAAGTGGGAGGATTGTGTTCCATATGCTGAATTCTCCTACAACAACAATTTTCAAGCAAGTTCGCGCAAGGCCCCATTCGAAATTCTGTATGGCAGGAAGTGCCGTACTCCACTCAACTGGTCTGAAACCGGTGAACGTCAACTTCTGGGAAATGACTTAATCACAGAGGCAGAGGAAATGTGCAAAGTCATTCGAGATAACCTCAAAGTAGTGCAGTCGCGCCAGAAGAGCTACTATGATAGTAAGCATCGTGATTTGGCTTTCGAGATCGGAGATCATGTTTACCTCCGCGTCTCTCCAATGAAAGGTACTCGTCGCTTCGGTATCAAAGGGAAGCTTGCCCCTAGATACGTGGGACCTTTCAAGATCGTCAGCAAGAGAGGCAATCTCGCTTATCAACTCGAGCTTCCTTCAAACTTTGCAAATGTGCACGACGTGTTCCATGTCTCTCAGCTCCGCAAGTGCTTCAAGACTCCTGAACGCACCGTCAACTTCGAAGACATTGATCTCCAAGAAGATCTCTCTTATCGTGAGCACCCCGTTGGTATTCTTGAATAGACTGAACGCAAGACTCGCAATAAGTCAATCAAATTCCTCAAAGTCAAGTGGCCACACCATTCCGACCGTGAAGCCACCTGGGAACGCGAGGATCACCTCCGTTCTGAGTACTCGGCGTTCTTCCAGTCCTAGATCTCGGGACGAGATCCTTTCATAGTGGTGGAGTGTTGTAACACCCCAGATATGATTTACCTAATATGTATCCAACTCTTGCCGTTTCCGGTGTTAAGTTATTTATTTTCTCGGGTTCGGGTTTTTGTCTCCGTGTGTTGTTGTCGTTGCCTTGCATCTCATATCATGTCATCATGTGCATTGCATTTGCATACGTGTTTGTCTCACGCATCCGAGCATTTTTCCCGTTGTCCGTTTTGCATTCCGGCGCTCCGTTCTCCTCCGGTGGTCATTTCTACCTTCTTCTTGTGTGTGGGGATTAAACATTTCCGGATTGGACCGAGACTTGCCAAGCTACCTTGGTTTACTACCGGTAGACCGTCTGTCAAGTTTCGTACCATTTGGACTTCGTTTGATGCTCCAACGGTTAACCGAGGGACCGACAAGGCCTCGTGTGTGTTGCAGCCCAACACCCCTCCAATTTGGCCCAAAAACCACCAAGACCCTCTCCATCATCTAGAGCGTTCGATCACGATCGCATGGCCAAAAACTGCACCTCATTTGGACTCTCCTAGCTCCTCCTATGCCTATAAATAACCCCCTCCGAAATCCATGGGTTCTTCTCCCCCGAAACCCTAAAAATCCCCTCTCTCCGCGCCGGACAATGTCCGTTCCGGACGGACATTTCGCCGCCGCCGCCCTCGCCCAATAAGGCTATGCCACGTGTCCCGCCGGGTCTCCCCCGCCGCGCCGGCCCGCCTGGGCTCGAGGAGAGCCCTCCCGGCCCGTTCCTCCGCCGCCAGGACGCCCGCGTCCCGCGCCTCCTCTTCCCACGGCTGGGCTTGCCTCGCCGCCGCACTTCGACGACAGCCACCGCGACTGCCATCGCCGGTCACCCCTCGCCTCGTCGCCCCTTCGTCGCCAGCCATCGCCTCGGCCGCCGCTCCTCGCCGCCCGCGGTCACTCCGGCGCGTCGCTCCTCGCCAGCCCCGAATCCGGCGAGATCCGGCCGGCCCGCTCCTCCGGTGAGCTCCGGCAGCCGCCTCCTCGATGAACGCCAGCGAGCTACAGTAACTCCGACCAACCTCGGTTTCTGTGCATGACTAGTACCTCCCAGATCTAGATCTGAGACGGTTGACTTTCCTCCCGAAACCCTAATATATTTCCATGTTCATCGTGCCGTAACTTTGCATCCGTAGATCCGTTTTGGGCGTATAGCATATCAAAATGTTCGCCTCAGAGATTACATCATTTCATCTCATTGCATCATTTTCATTTGAGGTCGTCTTGATGCCCGAAATGCTATTGGAAGAGTGCTATTTGAGTTAATTGTCAGATCTGCTGCTCCAAATAGCTATTTGTCATTTTTGCCATGATTAATGTGTGCATGATATGCCCCTGAGCTCTATATATGTTTTCTTATATGCTTTGCCATATTTCCATAGGTGTCATCCATGTATTTTTGTGATGTGTGTGGTGACTAGAACAAGCTTGCAAAGTGGTGCATTCGTTAATGTTGATTTCAGGGACTTAGCAATTCCACTAAGTCCTTGATCTGTTTTTATCAATATGTCATATGTTCATGTTATTTCGTAGTGATCCGTGCCTCTTTTGAGGATGATCAGTAAGGATGATTTGTTAATCTTGTAGTGATCTACCCATCCATGTCTTTGTTTGCAATTATGGAGCACCCTAGCTTGAGTCAATCAAGCTCTACTTTTGCTATTTCATGAATCTGGGCAGATTGTCTACTTGTTAGCGATTTTGCCGAGGATGTTGTAGTTGATCCATGCATGCTATGTTATTGTTCTTGCCATGTCTAGGTTGTATAATGTGTATTCTTGTTGGGTGTTTGCTTAGTTTGTCATGCCTTGCTCTGTAGTGAGTGCATCGAGCTCGTAAACATGCCTACTTGATATCTGATTTGCATGCTCCAGTTTTTCTCTAAGTCTGAGATCTGATTATGTTTTTGCCATGTTCACATGCTTGCAATTGTATTTTCTGATCCCTTTTGGCTCAAGGTCACTAAGGGACTTTTGTTAAGATCTTTTAGTAGCTCCATGCCATGCCTTGCTTTGCCATGTTAAGTTCCTGTAGCATCTAGTTTTCATGCTCCAAAGTGTGCTACCTGATCTGAAATTCCAGACAAGTGTTTATTTCACTAAGTCTGAAACCTGTTTAGCAATTGCACTTTTGTCATGCTTGTTTGAACCTGTTAATGGATGAATTGGCCATAGCTCACTGTTCATCTTTTGTTAAGCATCATGAATGGATCCCTGCCATGTATTTTGTTGCCATATTTGAGTGTTGTAGCATGTTCCTCTTGTTCCATTTAGATGGCTACTTGTTGTTTATCACAGACCGTTGCCATATTTGAATTGCTTGCCATTTCCAAACCGTGCATCCGATTCCGGCGATCTTTATATCGATTTCAGCCGAAATCACCTCACCTTTCCAGTGGCACTCTTGTATTTCCAAGTTGAGGCCAGGTTCATTCTTTCCTTGTCAAATCTTGCATATGCATCACATATCGCATCCCGCACAGCATACCATGTTTGCATCATGTTGTTTGAGCTTTGCACGTGGTTGATTGTGTTATTTTGCTTGTTTGTCTTGTTTGGGTAGAGCCGGGAGATGAGTTCGCTAACGAGGAGCCCGTTGAGTTTGCTTTCGAGGATCCAGTCAACCTTGACAACTTTGCAGGCAAGATGATCATACCCTCGACATCACTTCTATCTTTGCTTTGCTAGATGCCCGCTCTTTTGCTATGCCTATGCTACGATGCCTACCACTTGCTTACCACACCTCCCAAATTGCCATGTCAAAACTCTAACCCACCATGTCCTAGCAAACCGTTGATTGGCTATGTTACCGCTTTGCTCAGCCCCTCTTATAGCGTTGCTAGTTGGAACATTATTTTTCTTGTTGGGATACCATTATATTACCTTGTTATCTTAATGCATCTATATACTTGGTAAAGGGTGGAAGCCTCGGCCTTTTGCCTAGTGTTTTGTTCCACTCTTGCCGCCCTAGTTTCCGTCATATCGGTGTTATGTTCCCGGATTTTGCATTCCTTACGCGGTTGGGTAATAATGTGAACCCCTTGACAAATCGCCTTGAATAAAACTTCTCCAGCAATGCCCTACCTTGGTTTTACCATTTGCCACCTAGCCTCTTTTTCCCTTGGGTTTCCGGAGCCCGAGGGTCATCTTTATTTAACCCCCCCCCCCGGGCCAGTACTCCTCTGAGTGTTGGTCCAAACTAGAGTCCTGTGCAGCGCCCCCTCGGGGAAACTCGAGGTTTGGTTTTTAGTTGTATGGAGAGCTCATCTGAGTGTGCCCTGAGAACGAGATATGTGCAGCTCCTATCAGGATTTGTCGGCACATTCGGGCGGTGTTGGTGGATTGGTTTTAACTTGTCGGGTTGTCTTGTAGAACCGGGATACCGAGTCTGATCGGAATGTCTCGGGAGAAGGTATATCCTTCGTTGACCGTGAGAGCTTGTCATGGGCTAAGTTGGGACTCCCCTGCAGGGATTTGAACTTTCAAAAGCCGTGCCCGTGGTTATGGGCAGATGGGAATTTGTTAATGTCCGGTTGTAGATAACTTAAACCTTAACTTAATTAAAATGAATCAACCATGTGTGTTACCATGATGGTCTCTTCTCGGCGGAGTCCGGGAAGTGAACACGGTGTTGGAGTCATGCTTGCCGCAGGTTGTTCTCTAGTTCTTTGTTCACGCTTTGCCTTCTCTTCTCACTCTCTTTTGTGAACAGGTTAGCCACTATACATGCTAGTCGCTTGCTGCAGCTCCACATATTACCTTGCCTTACCTATAAGCTTAAATAGTCTTGATCGCGAGGGTGCGAGATTGCTGAGTCCCTGTGGCTCACAGATTACTTCCAAACCAGATGCAGGGCCTGATGACTCCGTTCCAGATGACGCGCTTGAGCTCAAGTGGGAGTTCGACGAGGACTCACGCCGTTACTATGTGTCTTTCCCTGATGATCAGTAGTGGTGCCCAGTTGGGGCGATCGGGACCGTGTCGCATGTTGGGTTGATATTTTATTTTGGCACCGTAGTCGGGCCATGAGTGTTTGGATGATGTAATGATATTTATGTACTTTGTTTGACGTGGCGAGTGTAAGCCAACTATGTACCTTCCCCTTTTATTATCTATTTACATGGGATGTTGTGAAGATTGCCTTACTTGCGACATTGCTTTCAATGTGGTTATGCCTCTAAGTCGTGCTTCGACATGTAGGAGATATAGCCGCATCGAGGGCGTTACAGCAAAGCAACCGTGAGTACTCATCCAAAGTACTCGCAAGCAAGGAGCTACACTACATATGTATGCATTGGTATCAAATGGAAAAGGGGTAGCATATGTGGACTGAACTGCAGAATGCCGGAATAAGAGGGGGATAGCTAGTCCAATCGAAGTCTACGCTTCTGGCAATCTCCATCTTGCAGCATGTAGAAGAGAGTAGATGGTAAGTTCACCAAGTATCATCGCATAGCATAATCCTACCCGGTGATCCTCCCCTCGTCGCCCTGTGAGAGAGCGATCCCCGGCTGTATCTGGCACTGGAAAGGGTCTGTTTTATTAAGTGTCCGGTTCTAGTTGTCATAAGGTCAAGGTACAACTCCGGGTCATCCTTTTACCGAGGGACACGGCTATTCAAATAGATCAACTTCCCTGCAGGGGTGCACCACATTTCCCAACACGCTTGATCCCCTTTATCCAGACACACTTTTCTGGGTCATGCCTGGCCTCGAAAGATCAACACGTCGCAGCCCTACCTAGGCACAACAGAGAGGTCAGCATGCTGGTCTAAATCCTATGGCACAGGGGTCTCAGCCCATCGCCCATTGCACACCTGCACGTTGCATATGCGGTCGGCTAGCAGACCTAGCCTCCCTTATACAAGAGCAGGCGTTCCAGTCCAACCCGGCGCGCGCCACTCAGTCGCTGACATCACGAAGGCTTCGGCTGATACCACGACGTCGAGTGCCCATAACTGTTCCCGCGTAGTTGGTTAGTGCGTATAGGCCAGTGGCCAGACTCAAATCAAATACCCGGATCTTGTTAAGTGTGTTATTTTGAAATAACCGTGGGCGCCGACTAGGGCCAGGCCCACCTCTCTCCTAGGTGGTCTCAACCTACCTTGTCGCTCTGCCTCAAAGATCCACTCAGAGGGCCGTCGGGACAAACTTCCTTTCAGACCCAATCCATGAATCACTCGCGGGTACTCTATGAGCCGACCCAACTTTAGTCACCACAAGTATCATATAATATGTATAAAAGCATATACCCGTGATCACCTCCCGAGTGCACAACCCAATAGTATAGCATAGCAGACGGACAAGAATGTAGGGCCACTAATGGTAAACTAGCATCCTATACTAAGCATTTAGGATTGCAGGTAAAGTATGAATAACTGTAGCAACAATGACAGGCTATGCATCAGAATAGGATAAACAAAAAGCGGTAACATGCTACACTACTCTAATGCAAGCAGTACAGAGAAGAATAGGTGATATCTGGTGATCAAGGGGGGGGCTTGCCTGGTTGCTCTGGCAAGAAGGAGGGGTCATCTTCGATGTAGTCGAACACATGGACATCGGCAGCGGTCTCGGAGTCTACCAGAAATAAGTAACAGAGGGGGAACACAATAAGTAACAGAGCAATCAAATGTAACACAAAGCAACATGCGGCAATACGTTGTGCTAGGGGTGACCTAACGTAGGGACAGGTGATACCGGCGAAGGGGGGAAACATCCGGGAAAGTATCCCAGGTGTTTCGCGTTTTCGGACAGATTAATCGGAGGGGGAAAGTGATACGTCTCCAACGTATCTATAATTTTTGATTGCTCCATGATATATTACCTACTGTTTTGGACATTATTGGGCTTTATTATCCTCTTTTATATTATTTTTGGGACTAACCTATTAACCAGAGGCCCAGCCAAAATTGTTGTTTTTTGCCTATTTTAGGGTTTCAAAGAAAAGGAATATCAAACGGAGTCCAAACGGAATGAAACCTTTGGGAACGTGATTTTCTCACTGAACATGATCCAAGAGACATGTGCCCTACATCAAGAAATAAAGTAGGAAGCCACGAGGTAGTGGGCGCGCCTACCCCCCAGGCGCGCCCTCCACCCTCGTGGGCCCCTTGTTGCTCCAACGGACTACTCCTTCCTCCTATATATACCTACGTACCCCCAAACGATCAGATACGGAGCCAAAACCCTAATTCCACCGCCGCAACCTCTGTATCCACGAGACCCCATCTTGGGGCCTGTTCCGGAGCTCCGCTGGAGGGGGCATCCATCATGGAGGGCTTCTACATCAACACCATAGCCTCTCCGATGAAGTGTGAGTAGTTTAGCTCAGACCCTCAGGTCCATAGTTATTAGCTAGATGGCTTCTTCTCTCTTTTTGGATCTCAATACAATGTTCTCCAACTCTCCTGTGGAGATCTATTCGATGTAATCTTCTTTTTGCGATGCGTTTGTTGAGACCGATGAATTGTGGGTTTATGATCAAGATTATCTATGAACAATATTTGAATCTTCTCTGGATTGTTTTATGTATGATTGGTTATCTTTGCAAGTCTCTTCGAATTATCATTTTGGTTTGGCCTACTAGATTGATCTTTCTTGCAATGGGAGAAGTGCTTAGCTTTGGGTTCAATCTTGCGGTGTCCTTTCCTAGTGACAGTAGGGGCAGCAAGGCACGTATTGTATTGTTGCAATCGAGGATAACAAGATGGGGTTTTTATCATATTGCATGAATTTATGCCTCTACATCATGTCATCTTGCTTAAGGTGTTACTCTGTTTTCACGAACTTAATACTCTAGATGCATGCTGGATAGCGGTTGATGAGTGGAGTAATAGTAGTAGATGCAGGCAGGAGTCGGTCTACTTGTCTTCGACGTGATGCCTATATATATACATGATCATACCTAGATTTGTCATAACTATGCTCAATTCTGTCATTTGCTCAATAGTAATTCATTCACCCATCGTACTTATGCTCTTGAGAGAAGCCACTAGTGAAACCTATGGCCCCGGGTCTATCTTCATCATATTAATCTTCCAATACTTAGTTATTTCATTTGCTTTTTACTTTGCTTTTATTTTAATTTGCATCTTTATCACAAAAATACCAAAAATATTATCTTATCATATCTATCAGATCTCACTCTCGTAAGTGACCGTGAAGGGATTGACAACCCCTTATCGCTTTGGTTGCGAGGAGTTATTTATTTTGTGCAGGTACAAGGGGCTCGCGTGCAGCCTCCTACTGGATTGATACATTGGTTCTCAAAAACTGAGGGAAATACTTACGCTACTTTGCTGCATCGTCCTTTCCTCTTCAAGGAAATCCAATGAAGTGCTCAAGAGGTAGCAAGAAGAATTACTGGCGCCGTTGCCGGGGAGGTTCGCGCAAGTCAAGATTTGACTCCCGGCAACGAGCCATTTCTGGCGCCGTTGCCGGGGAGTCTATGCAAAAGTCAACATACCAAGTACCCATTAGAACCCTTATCTCCCGCATTACATTTTTTGCCATTTGCCTCTCGTTTTCCTCTCCCCCACTTCACCCTTGCCATTTTATTCGCCCTCTCTCTCTATCCTCGCTCTCTTTCTCTATTTGCCTCTTTTTTCCCGCTTGCTTTTTGTTTGCTTGTGTGTTGGATTGCTTGCTTGTCATGATGGCTCAAGATAACGCTAATTTGTGTGACTTTACCAATACCAACAACAATGATTTTATTAGCACTCCGATTGCTCCTCTTACCGATGTTGAATCTTGTGAAATTAATGCCGCTTTGCTGAATCTTGTCATGAAAGATTCGTTTTCCGGCCTTCCTAGTGTAGATGGCGCTACCCATCTAAATAGCTTCGTTGATTTGTGTGATATGCAAAAGAAGAAACATGTGGACAATGATATTGTTAAGTTGAAGCTATTTCCTTTTTCGCTTAGAGATCGCGCTAAAGCTTGGTTTTCGTCTTTGCCTAAAAATAGTATTGATTCTTGGAACAAGTGCAAAGATGCTTTTATCTCTAAGTATTTTCCTCCCGCTAAGATCATCTCCCTTAGAAACGATATTATGAATTTTAAGCAACTTGATCATGAACATGTTGCACAAGCTTGGAAGAGGATGAAATTAATGATACGTAATTGCCCTACTCATGGTTTGAATTTGTGGATGATTATACAAAAAATTTATGTCGGATTGAATTTTGCTTCTAGAAATCTTTTCGATTCGGCCGCGAGAGGCACTTTTATGGAAATCACTTTAGGAGAAGCTACCGAACTCCTAGATAATATTATGGTTAATTATTCTCAATGGCATACTGAAAGGTCTACTAATAAAAAGGTGCATGCGATGGAAGAAATTAATGTTTTGAGTGGAAAGATGGATGAACTTATGAAATTATTTGCTAGTAAGAGTGTTTCTTCTAATCCTAATGATATGCCCTTGTCTACTTTGATTGAGAATAATAATGAATCTATGGATGTGAATTTTGTTGGTAGAAACAATTTTGGTAACAACGCATATACAGGAAATTTTAATCCTAGGCCTTATCCTAGTAATCCCTCTAATAATTATGGTAATTACTACAACAATTCGTATGGAAATTATAATAAGATGTCCTCTGATTTTGAATCTAATATTAAAGAATTTATTACTTCGCAAAAGAATTTCAATGCTTTGATTGAAGAAAAAATTGCTTAAGATTGATGAGTTGGCTAGGAACGTTGATAGAATTTCTCTTGATGTTGATTCTTTGAAACTTAGATCTATTCCTCCTACGCATGATATCAATGAGTCTCTCAAAGCCATGAGAATTTCCATTGATGAGTGCAAAGAAATAACCGCTAGGATGCGTGCTAAGAAAGATGCCTTTATAAGAGCGTGTTCTTCTAGTTCCTATGAAAATGAAGATGAGGATCTAAAAGTTATTGATGTGTCCCCTATTAAATCTTTGTTTTGCAATATGAATCTTGATAATGATGGGACTGAATATGATCCACCTTTACCTAGAAGGCGTTCCAAAAATTCGGAGTTTTTTGATCTTGATGCTAAATTTGATGAAAGTGGGATTGAAGAAATTAAAACCCTAGATGTTGCTAAACCCACTATTTTGGATTTCAAGGAATTTAATTATGAAAATTGCTCTTTGATTGATTGTATTTCCTTGTTGCAATCCGTGCTAAATTCTCCTCATGTTTACAGTCAAAATAAAGCGTTTACTAAATATATCGTTGATGCCTTGATGCAATCTTATGAAGAAAAACTTGAGTTGGAAGTTTCTATCCCTAGAAAACTTTATGATGAGTGGGAACCAACTATTAAAATTAAGATTAAAGATCATGAGTTCTATGCTTTATGTGATTTGGGTGCTAGTGTTTCCATGGTCCCAAAGACCTTGTGTGATTTGTTAGGTTTCCGTGATTTTGATGATTGCTCTCTAAACTTGAACCTTGTGGATTACACTATTAAGAAACCTATGGGAATAATTAATGATGTTCTTATTGTCACAAATAGGAATTATGTGCCCGTAAATTTTATTGTTCTTGACATATATTGCAATCCTTCATGTCCTATTATTCTTGGTAGACCTTTCCTTAGAACGATTGGTGCAATTATTGATATGAAGGAAGGAAATATTAGATTCCAATTTACAATAAGGAAAGGCATGGAACACTTTCCTAGAAAGAAAATTAAATTACCTTATCAATCTATTATGATAGCCACTTATGGATTGCCTACCAAAGATGGCAATACCTAGATCTATCCTTGTTTTTTATGCCTAGCTAGGGGCGTTAAACGATAGCGCTTGTTGGGAGGCAACCCAATTTAATTTTTATTCCTTGCTTTTTGCTCCTGTTTAGTAATAAATAATTTACCTGGACTCTATTTTGGTTGTGTTTTTTGTGTTTAATTAGTGTTTGTGGCAAGTAGAACCGTTGGGAAGACTTGGGGAAAGTCTTGATATCTTGCTGTAAAAACAGAAACTTTAGCGCTCACGAGAACTGCTGCCATTTTTATTTGGAAAGTTATATTTAGTTAATTCTTTTTAAAGATGATTAATAGATAAATTACTCACATCCAGCAATTTATTTTAGAATTTTTGGGGTTCCAGATCTTGCGCTAGCTACAGATTACTACAGACTGTTCTGTTTTGACAGATTCTGTTTTTCGTGTGTTGTTTGCTTATTTTGATGTATCTATGGGTAGTAAAATAGTTTATAAACCATAGAGAAGTTGGAATACAGTATTTTTAACACCCATATAAATAAATAATGAGTTCATTACACTACCTTGAAGTGGTCTTTTGTTTTCTTTCGCTAACGGATCTCACGAGATTTCCTACTTTAAGTTTTCTGTTGTGAAGTTTTCAAGTTTTGGGTAAAGATTTGATGGATTATGGGACAAGGAGTGGCAAGAGCCTCAGATTAGGGATACCCATAGCACCCCAAGATAATCTAAGGACACCTAAAAGCCAAATCTTGGGGATTCCCCGGAAGGCATCCCCTCTTTCGTCTACTTCTATCGGTAACTTTACTTGGAGCTATATTTTTATTCACCACATGATATGTGTTTTGCTTGGAGCGTCTTGTATGATTTGAGTCTTTGCTTTTTAGTTTACCACACTCATCCTTGCTGTACACACCTTTTTAGAGAGCCATACATTATTTGGAATTTGTTAGAATACTCTATGTGCTTCGCTTATATCATTTGAGTTATATAGTTTTGCTCAAATACTTCACTTATATTTTTTTAGAGCACGGTGGTGGAATTGTTTTATAAAAACTATTGATCTCTCATGCTTCACTTAGATTATTTTGAGAGTCTTAAATAGAAAGGTAATTTGCTTAAATAATCCTAATACGCTCGGTATTCAAGAATAGTAAAAACTTTCTTATGAGTGTGTTGTATGCTATGAGAAATTTGATGCTTGATAATTGTTTTGAGATATGAAGATGGTGATATTAAAGTCGTGCTAATTGAGTAGTTGTGAATTTGAGAAATAATTGTGTTAAAGTTTGTGATTCCCGTAGCATGCACGTATGGTGAACCGTTATGTGATGAAGTCAAAGCATGATTTATTTTTTGATTGTCTTCCTTATGAGTGGCGGTCGGGGACGAGAGATGGTCTTTTCCTACCAATCTATCCCCCTAGGAGCATGCGCGTAATACTTTGCTTTGATAACTTGTAGATTTTTGCAATAAGTATATGAGTTCTTTATGACGAATGTTGAGTCCATGGATTATACGCACTTTTCTTCCTTCCACCATTACTAGCCTCTCTAATACCGCGCATCTTTCGCCGGTATCATACACCCACCATATACCTTCCTCAAAACAGCCACCATACCTACCTATTATGGCATTTCCATAGCCATTCGGAGATATATTGCAATGCAACTTTCCACCGTTCCGTTTATTATGACACACTCCATCATTGTCATATTGCTTAGCATGATCATGTAGTTGACATCGTATTTGCGGCAAAGCCACCATTCATAATTCTTTCATACATGTGACTCTTGATTCATTGCATATCCCGGTACACCGCCGGAGGCATTCATATAGAGTCATATTTTGTTCTAATATCGAGTTGTAATTGTTGAGTTGTAGGAAAATAAAAGTGTGATGTTCATCATTATTAGAGCATTGTCCTAGTGAGGAAAGGATGATGGAGACTATGATTCCCCCACAAGTCGGGATGAGACTCCGGACGAAAAATAAAAAAATGAGAGAAAAAGAGAGAAGGGACAATGTTACTATCCTTTACCACACTTGTGCTTCAAAGTAGCACCATGATATTCATGATAGAGAGTCTCTCATTTCGTCACATTCATATACTAGTGGGAATTTTTCATTATAGAACCTGGCTTGTATATTCCAATGACGGGCTTCCTCAAAATGCCCTAGGTCTTCATGAGCAAGCAAGTTGGATGCACACCCACTTAGTTTCTTTTGTTGAGCTTTCATATACTTATAGCTCTAGTGCATCCGTTGCATGGCAATCCCTACTCACTCACATTGATATCTATTGATGGGCATCTCCATAGCCCGTTGATACGCCTAGTTGATGTGAGACTATCTTCTCCCTTCTTTGTCTTCTCCACAACCACCATTCTATTCCACATATAGTGCTATATCCATGGCTCACGCTCATGTATTGCGTGAAGATTGAAAAAGTTTAAGAATGTCAAAAGTATGAAACAATTGCTTGGCTTGTCATCTGGGTTGTGCATGATTTAAATATTTTGTGTGGTGAAGATAGAGCATAGCCAGACTATATGATTTTGTAGGGATAACTTCCTTTTGCCATGTTATTTTGAGAAGACATGATTGCTTTCTTAGTATGCTTGAAGTATTATTATTTTTATGTCAATACTAAACTTTTATCTTGAATCTTTCGGATCTGAATATTCATACCACAATTAAGAAGAATTACCTTAAAATTATGCCAAGTAGCACTTCGCATCAAAAATTATCTTTTTTATCATTTACCTACTTGAGGACGAGCATGAATTAAGCTTGGGGATGCTTGATACGTCTCCAACGTGTCTATAACTTTTGATTGCTCCATGCTATATTATCTACTGTTTTGGACATTATTGGGATTTATTATCCACTTTTATATTATTTTGGGACTAACCTATTAACTGGAGGCCCAGCCCAAAATTGTTGTTTTTTTTGCCTATTTTAGGGTTTCGAAGAAAAGGAATATCAGACGGAGTCCAAACGGAATGAAACCTTCGGGAACGTGATTTTCTCACCGAACATGTTCTAGGAGACTTGGACCCTATGTCAAGAAATACAGGAGGAAGCCACGAGGTAGGGGGCGCGCCTACCCCCCCCCCCCAGGCGCGTCCTCCACCCTCGTGGGCCCCCTGTTGCTCCACTGACGTACTCCTTCCTCTTATATATACCTATGTACCCCCAAACGATCAGATACGGAGCCAAAACCCTAATTCACTACAAAAAAAATACACTTTTGTGATGATATGTGTTTGTCACAGTACGTCGCTTTTTTGTCATGCATGTACATCCATGACAAATTTATGACAGAATCAAGATAGGCATACCTGTGCTGTCGTAGAAGTGTTCCATGACATTACCAAAATTATCATCACGGAAGTGTCCACTTCCATGACAATAAATCGCGCGTCACAGAAGTGCTTTCGTCAAGGGTGACCAACACGTGGCATCCACCGTAACAGAACGTCGTTAAGCTATCGGGTCGGGTTTTGGATCCGATAACCCATTAACAGCCCCGACCAATGGGGATTTTCCACGTGTAAAATCATCATTGGCTAGAGGAAACATGTGTCGGCTCATCGTTGGGACAGATGTCATCCACTCACTGGACAGAAGGCGCCTATGATATGTCAACACGTGGCATGGCCCAACAGTGGCCCATTCCTGTGAAAAGGCCGGCCCATTTGACTTGGTCAAAAGCTGGCGGGTCAGCCCATGGAAAGCCTGTTAACGGCCTGTTCGCATATAGCCCATTTACAGCCCGCTAACCCAAGGCCCGTTACGCCCTATCCGAATTAGGCCCGCTAGCGTCATCTGGGCCGTCCAATATGATTCCAGCCCGTTTTCACTTCTGGCCCATGTATAGCCCATGACGTCTTTCGGCCCATATGAGGCCCTTTGTAACTCTTCGCCCATTAGTGGCCCGTGTTGAAACTGGCCCGTAATAAACAGTGTATCACTTTACACCCATTAACGGCCCGTGGTGAAACTGGCCCGTAATGAACAATGTATCACTTTATACCCATTAACGGCCCGTTATTCTGTTGGGCCGTCTCCAGCCCATGTTATCTTTCGGCCTTCTCAGAGCCCATTTATTCTTGGGCTCATTTCCAGCATTCGTTTACTTACGGCCCGTTAATGTCCTTTTCTGCTTGTGGGCCAAATTCAGCCCGTGGTTACAGTCGGCCCTTTTGTGGTTCGTTAATACGTTGGGTCGTTTTCATAGCGTCATCAAATACGACCTATTAACGATGGCCCGTTATGGTCGGACCATGAACGGACGATTCCAACTCTAGCCCGTTTATAGCCAGAATGCGGTCTGTTTGGCCCATGTTTGGCCAATCGATCATACGGCCCGTATAAGGCCCATTGATGATACGGCCCGTAGAAGGCCCATTGATGATACGGCCCATAGAAGGCCCATTGTTTCTACGACCTGTAGAAGGCCCACTGTTTCTACGGCCCGTAGAAGACCCACTGTTTATACGGCGCATAGAAGGCCCACTGTTTCTACGGCCCGTAGGAGGCCCAGTGTCACTACAGAAAATATTAGCCCATGGTTATTGTGGCCTAGTTTTAAAAAATACGTTATTGCAGCCACTAGCAAACCGCAGAAAAAGAACTGCACTGACTATAAGGAAATAAATAAGCAAGCAACTTACACTAGGCTATCATGGCTATTACACATATTACATCCACTAGGCATCAAAGTTCGCCACCAGTGCAAATATAGGGAACACAGCAGCATATAAACGCCGCAGCAAAACAAGTCCAGAACTGAAACCACTTCAGAAGAGCTCAAGAAACAATATCCTGGGTACCCATAATGCTGGCAAGATGCTTAGCAAGCTTATTAAGTTTCTCTTGTTTGGCGCTTAAGTCCTTCAACGCTTGCTGTTGCACCAGAAAGTATGCATCTGAATTCTACAGGGACTTCCTCAGTCCTTCGGCTTCCTGTCGCATAACATCTGATCGATGTCTTTCTACTTGAAGTTGAGACTCAAGAAGCCGAACTGATTCAGGCAATGAGCTCCAAGAGCTGGTGCCAGCAGTGGTAGCCAGTAACTCGAACACTACATCAAGACAGGACTTTGGGGTTGTCCCAGTGTCTTCAATATAGTTTTTATCAGCTTTCTTGGAGACCAACAGGGATGTCTCACTAGCTTGAACCTTATCTGCATTACTTCCTTTACCATTGCATAACAGGGTACTCTTCTCCAATATTTTATCCGTGTTCTAAAAGAGAAACAAACAAACACATCTCAGGTTTACAATGTAGTATATGAAACTCATTTTGGTAAACCAGTTCAGTAGTAAGGTGGACAGGATAACAACATGAAACAAACATATATCTATGTAGTATGGTCACTGTATGGTCTATATCATTCTAGTTTATGTTGCCAAATCAAGATAGATACAGTTCGAATCATATATATTTAAGACAAAGCAGCATAGACAGAATATAAGTGTGGGAAACTACACAGCAATAACAACACTTGTAATGTGCATGGCATGAGAACATAACTGTTCATTCAATTGAAACTAAAATCAACATAGAGCAAGTTACAACAGCAAACAGCCAAACACGTTGAAGAAACAGGTTTAAAACATACATGCTGCGCCATTGGAGTTTCAATTGCATCCTTCAAATATGAAATTAGTTGGTATTAGTAAATACAGTGATGCAAGAGCAAAGTAGTATGAACTATAGCTACGGAACCTGACCTGAGAACAATTCTTCTTCTGCTTTAAGCGTTGACTTCGGGTTCGGAGTGGTGGTCCTCGTGATTTGGGCACTGCAGTTGCCTTACTAACTGCTCGTGTTTGGGTGCTCTGTGGTGGAGACGGTGCTGTGTCAACGGGAACTGGGTGTCTATCTACTGGGGTTGGGGTTAGAAGGGGTGTAGCTGGTTCTCTGTCCAAGTGGCTAGGGGTACAATCTGCATGAGTGTGGGTTATGTGTGGTGGGACTGGTTCTTGGGCAAGTACAACCGTGGTTCTATCTGCATCGACAGGTAGCACGATCCTTTCTAAAGACCGTGTTTTTACTCCCACAGATACTGCCATCACTCCCTCCAATTGAAATGGCTGATAAATAAGAAAAGTAATTGAATGTACAGACATTGTAAGATAGACAGGTGCAATGGATAGTAGGGAAGAAAACAGGGCATGAAATAATTCACATTTATGTTGTCTAAGCAAACAGAATAGCAGGACATAATTTCACATATATGATGGCTAATTAAACAGGATAGCATGACACAATTTCACATGTATGATGGCTAACTAAACAGGATAGAATGACATACTCCAAAATATGATGACTATGTAAATAGGATGACATGATATAACTATACGATGTGTCTATTAAAGTGGTTGGCATGCCATAAATCACAAACATGCCGTCGATGGAAACATGATGGCATTATATAATTCACGGATAGAATGACATAATTTAAATATGATGACTATGTAAACAGGATGAGGTGATATAACTATATTATGTCTTTAGAAAATGGGTTGGCATGCCATAATTCAGATACATGCTGTCTATGTAAACATCATGGCATGACATAATTCAAATATATGATTTATATACTAAGGAAGTGAGCAGAGGGCAATCGCATATATGATGTGTCAACTAAGGAGATGGCATTCAATATTGTGTATATGATGTAAAAACTAAGCATTGCAATACAACATATGCATTGTATAAGTAATATAACCCTGCCAAGTTTGAGCATACACCTCAGGGGGATAATAGGACTCGTCATCTGCCTCTGAATCCTCCTCTGAAGAGCTATCTGTAACCAGCAAGATATCTTCTTCAGCAGGTAGCATTGTCTGCTCTGAAGACCTTGTTTTCACTCTAGATTTCTCCATCACCAATTCAAATGGCTGATGCACAGGAAGAGCAGTTGAATATACAAACATTGTCGACAAAAGCAATGAGAAATACAAAAAAAGGACAGCATGATATAATTCACATATATGACGCTTGCCTAAACATCATGGCATTGCATAATTCACATACATAATGCCTTGCAACAAGATAACATTGCATAATTCACATATATAATGTCTTGCAACAAGATGGCATTGCATAATTCACATATATGGTAATTAGACACTAAACAGGTGGCATTCACACAAAGCATGTCTAAACTAAGCAAATGACATAGCAATGCAAGATACCATACGCACGATATGAGCAACATAACCCTGCCAAGTTAGGGCATGCACCTCGGGGGGAAATATGACTGGTCATCTGTCTCTGAATCCTCCTCTGGGGAGCTATCAATAAACAGCAAGACATGCGCTTCGTCAGATAGCATTGTCTGCTCTGAAGACCTTGTTTCCACTCCAGATTTTTCCATGATCGTGCCAAATGGCTGATGCACAGGAAGAGTAATAGAATGTACTAAAATTGTTGACAAATTTAACACGTAATAAAAAATGATGGCATGATATAATTCACATATAAGATGACTGGCTAACCAGGGTGGCATTGCAAAATTCACATATATGATGCCTGGCTAGACAAGATGGCATTGCATGATTCACATATACGATAAAGAAACTAAAGAGATGGCATTGACACAAAGCATGTCTAAACTAAGCAGATGACATCTTTAATGTATACAGTAAGCAATGCAAGGCACCATATGCATGATATTACCAACATCAGCATGCTAAGTTAGAGCGAAGACCTCATGGGGTAAATAGGAGTGGTCTTCTCCTTCTGAATCCCCCTCACAACAGTTATCTTCCTCTTGATTACGATCCGAAATGGGTGGAGGGGGGCTGCCTTTGCGCCCACCATGGAATGACGTCTGCATGAAATTTTATTGCCACGCAAGGCTCTTCTCTTTTACTCTACATGATCAGTTCCATTGTGTACAATAACCGGCATGCATAGGAATAAAACATAGTGAGATTATGTAAGGAGTGCATGCACAAATCCAGAGTGATGGTAGCAAACTATGGATAGACCCAAAACCAATGATAGCAGGCAGATAATAGCTTTAGTTAAAAAATACAGATAATGGCTCCTTTAATGTTTGTTTGCACCTAACATGAAACTCATAGTAGACACTGGTGATTAACCAGATAGTAGACATATAGTACTGATTACTGCCCCAATATGTACCCCACAACCATTTGAAAACTCAAGTTTCAGCATTAGTTTGGACCTGACTCGGAGTCTAATAGGTGAACACGACGATAATGTAGCATGTCATCATATTAAGCGACACATAACGTAAGCAGACACGGAAGAGTGTGACCTCTCTTGCGGACCCGTGTAGTCCTCAAGGTCATCTGCTCAGTTGATGATGGTAATGCACTTGCCGTGGCTGCCGGCGGTGGGGAAGAAGATCTGAGGCGGCGAAAGACAGTCTGGAGAGCGGATCCCTGCTGTGGTGAACCCTTCCATCGTTGGAGCAGCTGAGCTGGGGTGGAACACAGCGCCGCAGGAGCAGGACAAACCACACAAGGTTTTCTTTGACACATATCTGTAACAGAAGTAATTGCGTAAGGTCTTGTTTGAATTTGAGGATTCTAACAATGCAGGGATAGGAAATAGACAGGAATAGGATAGGAATGCACATGCAAAACAGAGAATTTAAAAACATAGGATTTCTGCCAATCTGGGTGTTTGATTCACAACAATTGGAAGACCACAGGATGCAAAAAAGCATGGTGAGATTAAGTCAAACCACAAGAAAATGTACGGTTATAATGCTATTATGCTACTATCTCTTAGTCTTGTGCTTGATTAATAGGAATATGAAAAGGAGGAGAAGTGGAAATTATAATTCATATGGTTTTTCTTTCAAGGAGACACTAAAGGAACAAATCCTACAATTTTCCTTTGCTCCATTCCTTTGCACTAAATTCATGAAAAGTAGTACCATAGGAAACTTTCCAATTCCGATGTTTTTCATTCACTTTTCCTTTCAAGCACTGGCGATTCTAGTAGGCAGGCTTGAGCAAGGAAAATCCTACACTAAAAAAATGTTTTTGTGCTACTTCTATTACTTTGGACCCAGGCCACTGCCATACTAGCTCAACTCCTAGGCCCATCGACAAATGCACAGCTCAAACGCGCAGAGATAAATAATGATGGCATTCAAGAGAGTCCATCACGGATAGCTAAGTTGCCTGGTACCTCACTGCTTATCGTATAGTAGGATAAAATAATTGTATTTCCCGTTACTACGAGTGCTCAGTGGACAATATATATAACATGTAGAGTAAAAAGGAGATGCAACAAGTGTACAACCTCTTTGGTGAAGCCATGTCGATCTCAGCGTGATTGGGTTGGCCGGTGAGGATGCTCCGGCTAACTTGGCTGTCGGAGGAGGGGAAGAAGATCTTATGCGTCTAGAGATGGAGCCCGAGGTACTGCTCCGCTGTGATGGAGGGTTTCGTCGTTGGAGCAGCTCCGGTGAGTTGTACGACACCGAGGCTGAAGCAGGACAAGAGAGAAAACGAACAACATTAACCTGAGTGGAATTCTAATAGCATCTCCAATACATGACATAAAATACATAAACACAAAGTGCTAGATGTAAAATACATCAGCCGCTCATCTGTGAACTTAACTGTCGAAACTGAATTTTACTGTCGAAACTGAACTTAACTGTCGAAAGTGAACTTAACTGTCGAAACTGAATTTTGCTGTCGAAACTGAATTTTGCTGTCGAAACTGAACACACTAGCAAGGTGAGGCTACACGTTGGACGACTGACTTTTTCATCTCTGGTCAGTCGATTTTGCAGTCGTTGGATACAAAATCAAGGGCCTGCGGTTCATATTCAACCTCCACCCCCTGAGCCGGCCAAACAGCAGCCCCCCGCCGCCCGCGGCAGGCGGTGCGCCGCCCCGCCCTCCCCGAAAACACTCCCCACCGCCGATCCGCCGCTGCCCCGGCCATCCCTCTAGGCCCCCCCATGTCGAGCTTTTTCTCCGGCGATCCCCACGCCACCGCCCCGCCAACGCCCCGCCACCGCTGGCGACCACCGCCCCATCCTGAACCCTTAGATAGTGGGGTACCTCTCCGGTGAGCCCTCTCCCCGCTGTGGCTGGTTCTTCCTTCACCCCGGTGGCATCGGAGTGAAGTATAGCTAAATCGGAGCAGCATCGCAAGCAAGAGCTAGAGCGAGAGCAGCAGCGCGAGCAAGAGCAATAGCAAGAGCAGACCAGGCAGGGGACCGAGAGCAAGAGCAGAGCAGCAGCGCGAGCGAGAGCTAAAGCAGCAGCGGGTCCTACTGATGTGGACGTCGCCGCCGAGGGAGCGACGACGTGAAGGAAGTGGCCGGCGATGCCGCCGTGGATGGAGCCGCGCCGTGTCGGCTCGGGACCGAGCGCCGGCAGCACCGTGAGATCGAATCAAGAAGAAAATGCGGCGATTAGTGTACAACCTCTTTGGTGGCTCCGATTAGGCCGTAGCTTCATCCGAGGAAACGGTGATGATGATGCTCTTCCGGTAGTGTAGGTGAAGACGGCGGTGTGGGAATGGAGATGGCGCAAAAGACGAGGGGAACATCGGGGCAGCTCCTTGGAGGTGGAGGACGGGGTGGCTGAACTTGCGGGACGATGAGATCGACGATGGATCCTCATCCGGTACGGTGGATGAGGTACGTCGAGGTGTTGCTGTGGACGACATCGTCGGGGAAGAGGCTCCGGCTGGATGGCGGACGGAGTAGGGTGTGGGGTTTCATCGCGGGTTTCGCGGCCTTGGTGTAGAATGGGTGGGCGGATGGGATGGCAGTGGGGAACCATGGCTTAGAGACGCGCTTGTCCGAAATGTGGGGTAAGTTACGAAAGTACCCCCACCGATTTGAGGCGGTTCTGTCGGTTCAGGGGTACCACGGGCATTTCGTGTGTCGGGATTTCACGGGAGGTGGGAGTTTTCGCGCGCGTTGTAATTTCGGAATAGCAAGGCGCGGGTTGAGATGGAGGGAGTTGTCGGAGCACAACGAGACAAAGATATATCTTAAATATTTCGGGCTAACAAGGTGATGGTTTCGCAGCATGATAGACAAAGACGCTAGCTTGAATTTTCGGCATAACAAGGCGCGGCTTGAAATTTCGGAAGAACAAGCTTAACGAGTACCAAAAAAAGACAATTTGCACCTCAACACGCACAACACACACACAAACACCATTTAGACTAGAGTAAGGTACACATGCATTGCACGCATGAGATTTGGCAACCAAATTATGAATAAATACCACATTATAGCATGCAAGATTTGAGTCATATATGCATGATGTAGATGTTCGTTTAATTCTTATAGTTCATTTCATTCAAAATCATCTAGTTTTTATAAGAAAGCTAATCTATTTTAAGATTCATGGAATTGTGTGTCGTAAGACATAAAGTAAAAACAAATAATGGCAAATCATGTAGAAAAACATTTGGGCAATTTTGATACGGAAGATTCTAGAACAAATAAGAAGTGCTTGTGTTTTGATGTTTGTGCATTATGCTTAAGTTCAACCATGGAGTCTTCTAGATTATACATGTGGCGAAATCTGGTGGAATCTAGATGATATCCAACGGCCAGTAGTGCTCAAATTTGCCATCTTTGGACCATCGGATTCGCCTATCCAACGACCATCTTTCAAAGTTAAAGTTACCTGCACACAATATAAAAAATATAATATATAGGGGTATAGATATAGATATGTGATGCAAAAGCCGCCCATCACATCCAATTAGAATAGTGTGTCCATGCATGGATGCGACGTGGCCAAATGATGTCTGCCATCAGTATCTCAAATTCAAATCAGTCTGACCTTGTTCAATGTGTATACATTACAACATGCTCGTTTCCAAACCACACCGCGCAGATCTCTGTTATATTCATGCATGCATGGGTTTCAAACATCAGGATCTCTTATTCAAATATTTGAATTCAACTTTACATTGATTGTGACCTCACCTATTCAGCTATTCTTTTACACCCACATAGTAGTCTTCTCTTTATAATTGTACCACTAACTTTCTCTCGTGCATGCATGCACACACACTACCAGTCGGCATTTATCCATCGCACACATGCAATCGTTTTCTTCAGGCCGGTCTCCCATGAAGGCACACACCAACACACATCCCCCTCTCCATCATATCCGGCATTCTTTATCTCTCACGCGTGCATGCGCAACGATTGATGTTCCTCTATGTATGTGTGTATATAGCTAGGTCTTTCATAGTTTTCCACACAAACCGATCAATCAATATATCCAGTGAGGTCTCACCCTCTTTCCCACGTCCACATCGATCAATCTATACCTCTCTATATAGGATTAATATATATAGCTAATACACCCACATTAATTATGTATCCAACGTCCCCCTCTCATCATCGATGCCTTCCGCTTCATCTCTCAGACGCATGCACAATGGCGAAGACAGGAGGCAGTAAGGGCCCTGCCCCTTCCCCCTAACATCACTATATATCAGGGCTAATATGAATGTGATCATTAGACAATTGCTGCTAAAAATTGTTTAAGTTCATGAATTGACCCTCCTCGTAAAGGATTAGCAATGCTTGGCCCCCTAGCTCATTTATTTTTCATGGCTCCGCCACTGCGCATCAGCGCACGTGTTCGCCCCCTCTCTCTAAATATCGATCTCGCACTTATGCATTCCTTCATAGTCTCCCTCCACTCGGCCCCTCGCACCATCTTCTAGCCCCCCACCGGATTTTGCCACATGTACAATCTAGCAGACTCCATGGTTGAACTTAAGCATAATGCACAAACCTCAAAACAACAGTGGTTCTCTTTTGTTCTAGAATCTTCCATATCATAACTGCGCAAACTTTTTTCTAGTTGAATTGCCATTATTTGTTTTTACTTTATGCTTTACAATGCACAATTCCATGAATCATAAAATAGATTAAGGGCTTCTTTGTTTCAAAGGATTCTCAAAGGAATTTTGGAGGATTCTGATCATTAGGAATTTTTCCTATCTTGGTTGTTTGATTCGTAGGATTGTAAACCATAGGAATTTTTCCATATGATTTATTTGCACTAGATTTCATAGGAAACATCCCATCCACTCAAACCTCTTTGAAAGAATTCTGCATTTTTTTCTATGCACAATCAAACACTCATACAATCCTGTAGGATTCAAGAAGACATTCCACTATAATCCCATGTTTTTCCTATTCCTGCGTTCTTAGATTTTTTATAAAAACTAATTGATTTTGAATGAGATGAACTATAAGAATTAAACGAAGGGCTACATCGGGCATATATGACTCAGAGCTTACATGCAATAGTGTGGTATTTATTCATAGTTTGGTTGCAAAATCTGATGCGTGCAATGTACGTGTACCTTACTAGTACTTCGAGTATGTGCAAAACACGTAAATTAGAATACCAATGGCATGCTACATAGTGTCTCTCTTACAGTTCATGAAGCCACGTGGCACATGTGTAGGCGTTGTCGCGACCTCCTTGCGTGGATTGATCATAGTGAGGTGCTGCTGGTTCCAGAAGAATGTACTCGTCCTCCCTGAGCCATACCTGCGGTACATGCACAAAGCGAAGATGTGCATGCACGCCATGCACGCACTCATTCCTCGCACGCACACGCGGGTACACGGGCGGATGCAATTTTGTACCAAGATTCACCCGATGTGATAATTTGACGCGTGTAAAGTCGTTCACTTCATTGATGGTCAATTAATACAGCGCATGCAAATTGAGTGGACGTGAGGGCGGAAGAAAGACATTATTACTCCACTGCGCGCATGCGAGTAGTTAAATCGTGGGTTGCTAGTAGTACTTCCATTGGTCTCCTTCGTATTTTGTGCCAATTTTTGACAGTAACATAATATTTACGCATTTGAGCGGTGTAGTACTTGAAATTTATGTTCCGCTAAACTCATCGGGGGCCGTTTCGGGCCTCGAAACCAAAACCATCAATTAATCTTTACCTTGTTCCCATCACATTCGAAAGCCTGCTCACACCTACTAGTAGTACGTACCAAACCTGAACATGTTCCCACTATGCAGGTATTAGTACTAGTGCTAGTACTTAGGTTATAAAAAGTGGAACTACCTAACCGAAAATCACTCTACCTTTCCTCCTCATAAGTGCTTCTTCTTCGTCCGTCGTTGCCATGGCCGGTGAGCAGAGCTCTAGGTCGAGAACTACTCGTAACAAGGGAGCGGCAACCAAGGCTGTGGAAAAAAAAGAGGGCTCGCCACCACACAGAGACCTCGAAAGATCTCTCACGGGCAGGCGATGGCTCCCAGGAGCGCCCTAGCCGCGGAGGCGAACATGCCGAGCCGGCGGAGCTGGAGTCGTTATCCCTCGACGGCATGCCCGATCAACTCAATAAGCAGAAGGAGTTCATCCAAGGCTTGATGGAGTTGCTGAAGGAGAGCCTCGACGACATGCCCGTTGAGCTCAATCAGCAGGGGGAGGTAACCGCCGGCTTGGTGATGCTGCTGAAGAAGAGCATTGCCTCGGAGAAGAAGGCGACCGGTGAAATCCTACGACTTCGAGAGGACACTGTGAAGCTCTGCCACGAGATCGACCTGTTGAAGGAGAAGAACACCGGCTGGAAGAAGCTGCATGAGAATAGTAGTTCCTCGATGAAGATGCTGTAGGCCCTCGCCATGGAACAGAAGGAAGAGTTGGCGAAGCTCCGCATCGAGCACACAGCTGCTGTCAAGGTACATAATATGGCCGTGGAACAGATGATGAAGGCTCGCGTCGAGAAATGCCGCGTCATGGACACAATGATGAAGATGGCGGAGGAGACGCGCAAGGAGATGGAGGTCATGGAGGCGACGAAGAAGCAGATACGACTCCGCGGTGAATTAGATCATTTGGGGTGATAATCTTCCTTCTTCTTTTGCTCCTGTGTTTCATCTTTTGCTTCGGGTGTTTCGCCGCACGTGTCACGTTCTCTGCGAGGCATGAGTAGAACAATGTTTTTTTGAGGGAATGAATAGAACAATGCTAACAATGAGATGACTAGAAAATTAGATCATTTTTATCGCCATATGGTACCGGGTTGCCGTGTTTCATGCTCCTCCGTCGCAGTACTACTCCAGTGGAAAACTTGAGTATACCGCATGGTTCTTTGCTCCTCCTCGATCAGGTCATCGACGCATTTATACGAGCAGTCAAATCACAAGGCCCTGCCTTCCAGCAGTAATGAGCTGTCAAATCACAAAGGCCCTCGCCTCTCGTGAAACCGACCAAGCTAGACTGCCCCGCCCTCTAGCCTTTTAAAAAATGTATACTTTTGTACAGCAGTAGTATCGATGGATTGCGCCATGGAGCAAAACTTGATATTAAAAAAAGGTGGTACATATAGAGAGCCCTCGTCGCCAAATTATGCACATAGTACTATTAAAAAGGCTAGTCACAATAATGGTGTCCAGTTAAACCCACCCCTCAAATAAAACTAAGAGGGTGCTTGGATATGTTTTAGTCCCATGACTAAAAGTAGTGGGACTAAAACATGCTAGCCTCACCCATGCTTGGATCCAAATACTAAAAAGGCTAAAATCAAGTTAATGAGCATTTATTATCCTCCAAACCCTCCAATCCAGAACTCGCCTGTGTTAAAGGAAAGGAGTTAAATGAGTAGAGAGAGGACTAATCCACATTTTAGTAGGGGTACCCCTGACTAAAAAAATTTAGTCTCAAGACTAGTTTTAGCCCCTCTTTAGTCAGGGGTGCTTGGAACTTTAGCCTCTTAAAGAGACTATTTTTAGTCAGACTAAAATAAGTCCCTTGGATCCAAGCACCCTCTAAGCATCCTAGAATTCTTTGACAAAACTAAGCACTCTGAAATTCTTTGACAACTAAACTGCTGGCTATATGATGTTGGCCATATATATTGTACATATATAATGTGAAGAAACGAGTGGTAGTACTATACCAACTAAAAGATGAAATGTAAGAAATACTAGTATGTACGTACTGAAGAGTTAAAGTAACGAGAAGAAACATAACATAGTTCTGCTGGGGGCTCAGCACAACACACCCCTCAAATTAAATTAAGCACACCTGAAATTAAACTTTGCAACTATTCCGGTAGACACTGCATTAGAACCACCATGAGCAACGACACTGCCACCTTACTCGGAGTCCTCGTCCACGTCCTCGACTTCGTCCTTGTCCCTGTTCCTCTTGGCCGATACTTCTTTGCTTGAACCGCACACTTGGCTGTTGCTCTTCATCCAACCCTTGTAGCTATTGAAGCAAAGGTAGCCATCCATTGCAGCGTAGTGGATGTGGTCTATATCTAGTAAATTCCGCTGCCATGCATGACGATGAAACGTGCAATGAGGTTTCTCCAGTTTACCGTATGAAGGATGAACCATGGCTCCTGCTGGGGTCAGCATTGAAGGCTGACGAGAGGACATCAGCCGATTCTTCTGGAGGTCGAAGGTGTTGCCTACAACGAGGCCTATCCGATGCAGGACTTCTTTGTCGTTACCAAAGTCTACAGTAACGAATTTGACTAGGTTGCTCTTGAGGAAGTCCTTAAAATCCTGGCACTCAACGTCGGCATGGCATATGTGGTAGACCAAACATAAGTCATGCACGCAAACCTGGATCACGGCGGGCTTCTTACTCTCTTCGTCCTTTAGATCCTTCTCTCGTCCCAGGACTGTGGTGTACTCAACATCTAGCCCAGCGACCCACTCATCATCTGAGTCTTCGAACATGCGTCTGAACCGAGAAAGGCATCCTTTCACCGTCGCGGAAGAACGGGTGTAGATGACGTCGAACTCATCGCTAGTGATGGTTCTAACCTTGTACTCACCGTCGATCATGGAGATTTGGGACGCCATGCATTTGGGAGGAGCGTTAGGATTAGTGGAATTGTCGTAATGTGAATGGACGGGACGACTAGGAGCGAACCGCCGTAGTATTGAAGGACGTGCGGGGACAAGTAGGAGCGAACTGCCAGCGTGCGAACGGCAGGGTAGTGGCTTTCCATTCTCCCATGATACGGGCTTCCGAGAGCCCTTGGATCTGAGATCGAATGGTTGCATGGCGTGATTCTAGACCTATGGGTGAATATCCTATCCTGGAGGGTTATTCTGCAAATTTTTAGCAACTTAGCATGCGATCGTTTGATCTCAGATCCAAGGGCTGCCAGCAGCCCGTATCATGGTCACGCCTACCACGACCGTCGCGTCGCTCGCGCGGTCGTGCCCTTGGAGATTTAACACGGTGCGTTAGGCTATCTGATGTTGGCATGTCATACATAGTCATCACTTAGTCACTCATACTACAACAAGGTTGGCTATAAGTGTATTTTTTTACTCCTCTCTATCTCTTTCTTCGTACTCAAGGAAGAAACGGCGCTAAGCGCGTGTATTTATTGCATTTGCCAAGGAGTGACCTCTTCCAATGAAATGGTGTTGCTAAGTTTGCTTCATTTAATTAGCTATAGACTCAAAATTGTCTTTTCACCTAGGTACACGTTCTTAGCACCGTTTCTTCCTTGGGTCACCAAACTAGTCTCTCTCTTCTTGATTAACTTGCCACATCAGACTTTATGCTTATGTGGCAACCTTAAGCACTTGTCGGAGCAAAGTACAATAGTGCACTTTACATGGCATTTTTGCATATGTGGAGGAAAGAGAGGCAAGGAAAAAGTGGAGAAGTGGGCTCTCATGCAAGAGCCAGCCTCTACTACATGGTGGAGCATTGGGAGAGGCACCTATATGGAGGTGGTCAGGAATCTGGGAGACTCACGCCGGTCGTAGCGTCGCAGTTAAAATGATAATGGAAATTCAAATCATAGGGCCCCACCTATCAAGCAGTAACTCGCTATCAAATCACACAGCCCTACGTTTGCAGCAGCCTACTCCCTCGTCTTCTCGTGTCTCTGTCGAACCGACTAGGCGGAACTGCCCCGCCGCCTACCGCGCAGGAAAAGCCCCGCCCTCGACTTTTAAATAGTATACAGTATACTAATTTTGTATCCATGGATTGCGCCCGCGCCATGGAGCAAAGCGTCTAGAAAACAGAGGAGAGACAGTGGTCTTGCAATAGAGAAGAGGGAGAGGCGAGACAGTGGTTTTGGAATGGAGATGATGGAGAGGAGAGGAGGTGGTTTTGCAATGGAGAAGAGGGAGAGGAGCGTGCGGCAGCGATTTAGGATTGGACGAGAGGGCCGGCGCGCTCTGACTGGATCAAAATCAAAATCAATTTACCCTTCAATTAAGAAAGTGACCCCACATTAACCAGTCTCCCTTTTATTCTGGGTCAAAATTGACCATGATTTTCGCACATAAAATATATGTTACACATTGTGTACAAGGCCACTATCAAAATTACAATTTGCAACTATACAAGGCCACTAACATTAATCGAGGCAAAATTGATGGTGTTTGCCTCGTACTAGCACCCGAGGACATTAATATCCCTTGTGTGCATGCAGGAGTGAGAAGGTTAGCTTGCATTCCCAACATTAATCAACCAATGAGGAGTAAGAGGGTTGGCTTGTTGTGCTTGGGAGAGAAAAACCACATTAATTAACACGACAATCAAGGTGACAAGCTAGCTTGCAACATTGACTTAAACATAGCATTGATTTTTACCTTGGTACCTATAATATGAGTTTGTTGCCTTGTATACAAAAATGGAGGGAGTATAATTTGAAAGTACATTTAGATACGAACCAAACGATACAATTTTTGGTGACATGCAATCACATTTTGCTTGTTAAATACAGTACATGGTCAAACTTTGACCCAAAATACACGAAACAACAACAAAATACTTCCAAGACCAGCGCCGCTCTTCCGCTCTTCTCCTCCTAAACCACCGTTGCTCCTCTCCTGTTCCAATCTAAATGCAGCGCCGCTCCTCTCCTCTTTCATTTCAAAACCACTGCCCCTCTCTCCTGTTCCAGTCCAAAAGCAGCGTCGCTCCTCTCCCGTTCTAATCCAAAACCAGCGCTGCTCCTCTCCTCTTCCATTCAAAAACCACCGCCGGCGAGTGAAGGTGCTGTGGAGAAGTAGATCGATGGAGGAGTATAACCGATACGTGAGGATCGTAGACGGCGACCCTGTGAAGCTAGCTGGGATGTTGGAGATACAGTCTTGGTTTGACAACAAGGACCAACTAGCGGCGACGGTGACATCCATGGCCAAATATCTGCAACAGTGCGAAAAGGTGGCGATACTCCCGTATGGAGTCGCGCCGGAGTACATAGAGCTGCTCCTCTGGGCCATGGAGCAAACAGATTCACCGAATCCGATCGTGAGGGAGTGGTGGTGGGAGTATCGATCCCAGATGGAGCATCCATCAAAGATTGAAGGATCGAGCATCTACATGGTGCCATTTGTGAGGGTGTCCTGCCAGAGCGAGCCGGTGGAGTCTTCGTCGACCGATCCCAACTGCAAGAGGAGAAAAGCAGTTGGCCCGATGATGCTTCCCCGCCATCGTCTCCCTCGCCATTCACATCGTCTCACGGGGCGGCTGTCTGCTGCCGAGGAATAGGAGGGGGCTGCCCCCCCAGCCCAATAGTCGGGCAGGTTGTGAATTGTCAGGAGGAGCTTAGGGTTGTAAGTATTTGCATGTTGTGAATTGTGTTTTGTGTTTTGTATTTTGAGAGTACTTTCAGATATGAATGTCTTTTGAATTTCAGATTTGCAGTATTGAGCATATGAAGTATTTTATGAATTCTATATATCTATTTTTAGCACTTAAAAATGTAGTTTCATAGGAGTATAAAAGTGCAGACAATGTGATTCTCAGAGAAGAAACTGCAAGTTTCAGTTTCAGATAAGAAACTGCAAGTTCAGTTTCAGATAAGAAACTAAAACTTTCAGAGGCAGAGCATTTATATTAACACGGCCTTTTCAAACAGGGTTAACATCATGTTGGAAGTTTTATTCATGGTCGAAAATGGAACTACCACCTAGTTAACATCATGCTGATCAACATTCATGCATAGCACATCTTCATATGATGCACAGTCAAAATGCCCACACAATGTCGAGTGTGCGAAACACAAAGAAAACGAGGGACGAAGTTTTGGCAAGTGTTGGACGCGGTTTTGGGCTGCCCCATCTAGGCTTTCATTTTTAACATGCGCAGCCCACGTCCTCGGATGGAAGGTCCATAGGCCTGTTTGTATTTTCTTAGGGCCGTCATGTATCGACCGGCCTATGGACCTCCCATCCGAGGTTTTATTTTTGGCAGCCCAATTTATGTATTTTTCTGAACAAAACGCAGAGGTCTGTTCTATTTTTCTATATAAGAATAGGAACGCCAGGTCCAACTTATGTATACCTTCTAACTATATTATATATATTTAAATTATTTTATATGTTGACTGTTTAGTTCACATAATTTGCAAATAGATGACCGCTCTCGCGATCCCCTTTGCCCCCGCCACCACCTCCACCCTCGCCGCCGCCCCCGCCACTACCTCCACCCCCGCCGCCGCCATAGATCTCGCCGCCACCCCCCGCCTCCTGACTCCGAGCGCGCCTGCCCCCCTTAGCAAGTCTTCTCGCGCGCCCCATGGAGTCGCCGGCCATATCCACGGGGGAATGGCTGGAAGACAAGCAGATGTACAAGATGCATCTCCCACATGTCTACAAAGCCTTCCCGCGGATGCTCCAGCCGCTCGACTCCGTCGCGCCGGCGGTGCTGCGGGAGACTCGAGGGAGGAGATGGTATGAGCGGACAATGTGGATCCGCGACGACGCTCTCTCCTGGACCCAGTGCACGCGCGAATGGAGGGAAGCAGAGGAGGAAGCTGCGAGGGAGGAAGCCAAGGAGGGACCGAATCTGTTCTCTCACTCGTGCAGGTATGCTCGGATGTGCAAGGATCATGTGGATTGGGAGCTGCTGAATCTAGCCCTACTTCAAAGGAGATTTGACGGAGAAGCACAGGATGCCCCACCCCAGTGAGCCGCCGATTGCGTTCGTTTGATGGGCGAAAGGAGAAGTGAATTCAGGAGATCCACGCCGTGCTGCGAGATGGGAATGCTTGACTGGACTCCTGCCCACCAGCACACCACCGGAGCCGGAGCAGGTGGATCCCCTACCTTACCTCTCCGCCAAACCTGCAGAAGATTGAAATTAGGCTTGCAATCTGCTTCAATTGAGCTGTCTGGTGGTTATTTATGCTTCCTGAGAGACAACATCTGGCTGGAGGATGAGAAGGAACCAGGAACTCCGATGAATTTCCCCTATCACAATGGGGGGAGCGCCGGTTGGGCAGTGGTACGGCCCACCTCCGCCCCAAATGGGGGCACAATCTGGGCAGGCTCCTGTAATTGCCCAAGATCAATCTGCTGGTGGTTCTGACACTCAGATCAGTGGGAAATCTCAAGGGAAAAATCAGCAAAAGAAGAGATAGGACATCCAGAAAACTGCTCCTGCCCCTGCTTCGGGCCTTATGGCATACTCTTAGGTGATCTTCTACAACTGTGGGGAACCAGGGCATCATTTGGATAAATGTGTCAAGCCCAAGAGTTGTTTTATCTGCAAAATGGTTACCCATAAAGTTGAGAATTGCCCTGTCAGAAGGAAAACCCACAGTTCTGCTAGATATGTTGGAAGTGCTGCTCCAGGATTATGTCCACCATTGACAAAATTTTCTGTGACACAGAATTAGATAGTTTTTTCCCCTTTCTAGTTGTAGAGCTCTGCCCAGATGTGGTAGTGCCACACTCCTTTGCTCTGGGACTCTGGTCTTAACCAAACTCCAAAGAGCAATAGTTTTAAATTTGAAAAGTGGTGGTTGCTTAGAGAAGATTTTACTGAGCTAGTCAGGAAAATCTGGAATGAGCCTACTAGGAGCAGCTGCCCCCTAGAAAATTGGCAGATCAAAATCAGGAGATTTAGAAGAACTACCAAAGGGTGGAACTCCAATGAGGAAGCTAATCTTAGAAGATATGAAAGGCTTCTCCTCCTTGAGTTTGATTCTCTAGATATTAAGGCAGAAACCACTGACCTCTCTTAGGCTGAGACTAATATATTAAACTTTGTCCATGGAGAGCTCAAGAAATTTTGGCTTCAAGAAGAAATCAAAGCCAAACAAAGGTCTAGAGAAAGGAACATTAAGGAGGGTGATAGAAATACTGCTTACTTCCATGCAGTAGTTAACCAGAGGAGGAGGAAAACCCTCATTCACTCCCTTGATGGCCCTAATGGCCCTGTTACTGAGGTAGATGAGATGCTGAAAGTGGCTAGTGACTTCTACAAAGACCTGTTTAAGAAAGAAAACCCTTCTGGGTTCTCTCTACAAAACAATTTTTTCTCTGCTTTTGAAAAAGTCGCTCCAGCTGAAAATGAGCTGCTAGAAGCCCCTTTTTCAGAGACAGAGGTGAAAGAAGCCATTTTTAGCTCTTATCCTGATGGGGCTCCTGGTCCTGATGGGATTCCCTTCTTGTTTTACCAGCATTTTTGGGACTTGGTGAAAAATGATCTCTTAGATCTTTTTCAAGCCTTTCATAGAGCAGAGTTGGATCCAGCAACTTGCTCATGGGGGGTCTGTTGGGGTCAAGTTAAATAACTGTGAAAGTGATTTTTTCCTTGCTGGTAAAGGCCTTAGGCAAGGTGACCCCATCTCTCCGCTTTTTTTAATTTAGTAGTGGACGTTCTTACTAAACTGCTGAGCAAAGCTGCTGATCATAGTCTAATTGCAGGGCTCTGTCCTGAGGTCTGACCTGGTGGCATCATCTGCCTTCAATATGCAGATGATACCATCCTTTTCTTAGACAATGACTCCACACATGCTAGCAATCTGAAAACTGTTCTAACCTGGTTTGAACAAGTCTCAGACATAAGAATCAACTACTCTAAAAGTGAACTCATCCCTATCAACATGGATGATCAGGAGTTAGCTGACTTCCTCTCTATTCTAGTTGTAATAAAGGTAACTTCCCCATTAAGTACCAAGGTATCCCTCTCCACTATGATAAACTGAGGAGAGAGGATATCCAACCCTTCTGGATAAAATCATTAAAAGGATTGCTGGGTGGAGGGGCAAACTTCTCTCTTACAGAGGTAGATTGATCCTCATACAAGCTTGTTTGGCTAGCATTCCAGTGTATCTCCTCTCCTTCTTCAAGTTCCCTAAATGGGTAGTGAACCTCATCAATTCTCAGATGTATCATTGCTTGTGGAATGATTTTGAGGGAAATAGGAAGCTACACCTTGCTAATTGGGCCTTAGTCTCTATGAAAAAAGATTTTGGAGGCCTAGGCATACCTAACCTCCAAGAAATTAACATCTGTCTTCTAGGGTCTTGGATTAAAAGATTCTATGAGGAAGACCTGAAACCCTGGAAGCTTCTTATTGCCCATAAATACCTAGGAAATAAACCTAATATTTTTGTCCCTTCCTCCAACCCTAAGACCTCTAGATTCTAGAAAGGATTAAAATCTATTATGCATGCTGTGAAATTTGGCTACAGATGGAACATAGGGGATGGGAGCAGAACCAGGTTCTGGGAAGATACTTCGTTTGGCATATCCCCCCTTGCAGTCCAATTTTGGCCTATTTACTCTGTCCGCAATGAGCTTAACAAAAGTGTCAACGAAGTTTGGGACGGTCAATGCCTAAAACTCTCTTTTAGAATGAACTTTAGTGATAGTCTCATGGAAAAATGGTTCCAGTTGGAGGAAATTGCCAAAAGCATTACCTTTACTGCCGAGCCGGATGCCCTGATTTGGCAGCTGGACAATAAGGGGAAGTATTCCTCCAGCTCCCTCTATAATGTTATCAACTTTAGTGGGGTTCAACCCGTGTTTATCCCTGCTGTCTGGAAATTGAGAGTTCCCCCTAAAATTCATGTATTTCTCTGGCTTCTCTCCAAAAACAAATTGATGACTAGGGATAACCTTAGGAAGAGACACATCATCAAACCCCTTGATTGTGTTCACTGCTTGGAACAAGAGTCTTGTTCTCACCTATTTTTTGAATGTATAGTTGCTAAACATCTCTAGGCCCACATTGAGGAATATTTCTCTAGTCAGATTGGCTCATCCTTCGAATATGTCGCCAGATTCTGGATTGCTTCCAAAACGTGCTCAGTTTTAAACACTGTTAGCTCAGCTATCCTTTGGTGCCACTGGAAATATAGAAATGCTATGATTTTCAGTAACACCTCATGGATTTCCATTCCGCAGGTCTTGAGGTTGATCAGGAACATGGTGAGGAACTGGGTGATTCTCTCCTCCGGATCGGACAAGGACAAGTTGATGAGCTTCGTGGAAACCCTAACAAGATCCCTCCAGAAACCGTTGGCGATCACTTGTGGCTGAACAAGGCTCGACCTGCTCTGGGGCTGGACCCGTGGGCTCGTCTCAAGATCTCTGATGAAGATGATGGGCACCTGGCGCCGAAAAAGAGGGACATCCACCATGCTACGCCTTCCAGCCCGGTGTCTCCGCTTGCTTACTGGTCGCCGCAGGCGGACAAGGCCCCTCGGCTGAAGACCATGAAGGCTCCGCTGGACCCTCCTTGTGTCATTTGAGTGCTCTATCCGCTCTGCCTTTGGCACTGCTCGGGTGATTTGTGTTATTCAGAGAACTTGTTCATCCACCCCCTAGTTTGTAGCTTTTCTACATTTGCTTTCAAATTGCTCTTTGAGCTGCTGTATCAGAATATGTTGTGGTTTCGTTCTCAGCAATGGAACCGGGGAGATGCTCCCTATTTTTCTAAAAAAATATTGTATATGTTATTATATATTATTTTTATTGTCATCATATATTTAACAGATACTACATATGTAAGAAAACAATATCCCACATCTTATTAACTTATAAAAATAATTTCTTATAACAAATAAAATCCTGGATTGTTTTGGCACGAAAATCCTAGTGATTGTGTACAAAAGCTTGGTAAGATTTAAGGACGAATGTAATAATATCACTTATTATTTAAATATATTTATAACAAAATGCTCAGCCCCTTTTTATTTTTTTGATAACATTGCTGGCCCAACCCAACATTATAATTAGAATCAGCCCAGCAAAATCGTGTATTTCGAGAAAGTGCAAATGGGCTGTAATTTTTTAGGAAATAAAATAAACGGGCCGCATGGATGCTACATTATTTGTTCACCCAGCCCAGCTAATGGTTGTAATTCAAAAAAAGATCAAATTGACTGTAAATTCTACCGCGCAAAAAAAGACTGTAAATTCTGAAAAAATGGGTTGAATACGTGCCACATTTTTGAAGGCTGAAATGTGGGGCAATAGGTCGAAGCCAATGCAAGTCGTTGTCAACAAATGATTCTGACATGCTAGCCATTGGATTTACATCCAACGACCGGCATCCATCTTCAATCTCTCGTCTTCTTCCTCCAGCGCCGCCGGGACCACCTCCCGCGTCCTGCTGCTAGCAACTCTGCTTACCACGCTTCACTATGAAGCGCTACTCCACTGTTGGCTAGGCCATCCCTCCACCCCTCCACACCTCCCGTTCTTCTCCACCGACTGTCGAACCACACCGCACTAGAACCAGTTAACCCTCGTACACCTCTCTGTCTGCGACTCTACTCCCGCGTCTTCCCATCTCCGGCTCGTTGCTGTCCGGGGCCTCGCCGTCGTCCACCACCTTGGATGCGCTCGGCGCGGCATGGTCAACATGGTCAACGAACGACACCATCGGAAGTAGACTGTCCGTGGAGAGGCTGACAGTTGGGTCCATTGCCGCACACAAGGAAATGCCTCCTTATTACGCGAAAAATAAAGATTCCTCCACCTAACATCTGGGACCAACCGGAAGGGCCTCTGTATTTCGCGAAATAAAGTGCCCCCCGCTGACATGTCGGACCCACCAGCTATCTTCACACGCAAGGAAGTGCCTCCTTATTACACACAAAAAATGAATATTCCCCCTGCCAGCTGGAACCCAGCATAGTGGGAGGCTGACTTGTGGGCCTACCAAGTTGACGGGGACCGAGGGCTTTGTCAACTTAGTCAATATGAACGATTCTAGCTCCTGTTACCGTACGATGTTCATCCAACGGCTGTAGTGCTTCTTCAACCTCTGGTCTTCTTGCTCCAGCCGCCCAAACCAGCGCCGGTCGTGCCACGTGCTTCTGCCTCCCATGGCCGGCTGTGATGCCGCGGAGGCCTCACCGCCCCCTACTACTCCCACCGCTGGCCAGGCCATCCCTCTACTCACCCACACCCCCTGTTATTCTGTGGCGACAGCAGCCTCACACCGCAGCCGAACTAGTGAACCCTCATACTCCTCTTCGCGTGGTCATCCACTGCTGCGTCTTCCCCGGCTCCGAGTCGTCCCCTTCCTAGTCCTCGCCATCGTCCACCGCCTTGGTGCTCTCGGCGCGGCGTGGTCGACGTGGTCAACGGCCGAGTTCCATCGGAAGAGTACTGTACGTGGAGAGGCTGACAGCTGGGTCCATGGTAGCCGCAAGGAAGTGCCTCCTTATTATGCGGAAAATAATTATTCCTCCACCTGACAGCGGGGACCCACCGGACGGGCGACCAGTATTTTGCGAAAAAATCGTTTCCCCCTGACTGCTGGGACCCACCGGACGGGCCACCGTATTTCGCAAAAAAAATGTTCCCCTCGCTGTCAGCTAGGACCCACCGGAAGTGCCTCCTCATTACGCACAAAAAAATGAATACTCCCCCGGCTAGCCGGGACCCACCTTGCTGGGAGGCTGACTTGTGGGCCTACTAAGTTGACGGGGACGAAGGGCTTTGTCAACTTAGTCAATATGAACGTTTCTAGCTCCAGTGACCGTACGATGTCCATCCAACAGCTGTAGTGCTTCTTCAACCTCTGGTCTTCTTGCTCTAGTAGCCCAAAGCAGCGCCGGTCGTGCTGCATGCTCCTGCCTCCCGTGGCCGGCTGTGCTGCCGCAGAGGCCTCACCGCCCCCTACTATTCCCACCGCTGGCCAGGCCCTGCGGCGACGGCAGCCTCACACCGCAGCCGAACCAGTGAACCCTCGTAGTCCTCTCCGCACGGGCTTCCACTGCCACGTCGTCCCCTTCCTAGGCCTCGCCGTCGTCCACCGCCGTGGTGCTCTCCGTGCGGCGTGGTCAATGTGGTCAAGGAACGACTTCCATCAGAAGAGTACTGTACGTGGAGAGGCTGACAGCTGGGTCCACGGCCACAGCCCAGTTTTTTGTGATTTGCCAAGTAAGTCGCTTTGTCAGGCCTGTTGGCTGCAAATCTTTCAAGATGAGGAGAGCTTTCATTCGGCTGGCCGAGAAAATGGCCCATCAGTAATGAGAAATGGGTAGTACATTTTTAAAACACATCAAACCAGCAATTAGTTTCAAATATCTTTTTTTTCATTTCAAGATTTTAAATTACATTAATTTTTATGCGTGGAGAATTTGTTGGATTTTATATTGATATACATTTATTTTTAAAATCAGTTTGAATGTGAGTTGAATTTTGGGATTAAAAACAGTTCGGACCGCACCAAATATGCAAAATTTCGTATAATTTTTTAACCGTTGCCACAATGTGGGTTGTAATGCTAACAAAAAGAATATGGGCTCCAAAAAAACCTTAAGAATTAGCAAATGGGCTGTAAATTATTAGAATGGCAGATGGGATGTATGCTATTTTCCACAGATTTGAGGCTTTCCTAAAAAGAAGGTTGTAGCACAAGTACTGACTGTTGGATGTCCATCCAACGGCTGTCGTGCTTCTTCAATCTCTGCTCTTCCTGCTCCAGCCGCTCAAACAAGCGCCGGCGGGACTGCCTGCTCCCTCCTTCTCGCGGCCGGCTGTGCTGCCGCGCAGGCCTCACCGCCCGACCGTACTCCCATCGCTGGCCTAGCCATCCCTCTACTCACCCACACCTGCTGTTATTCTCCGGCGACGGCAGATGAACCAGTAAACCCTCGTACAGTCATACTCCCCTTCCGCGTGGGAAACAACTACCGAGTCTTCCTTGCCTTCGTGTCGTCCCCTTCCTAGGCCTCGCCGTCGTCCACCGCCCTGGTGCTCTCGGCGCGGCGTGGTCAACATGGTCAAGGAACGACTTCCATCGGACGTGGACTGTACGTGGAGAGGCTGACAGCTGGGTCCACGGCCGCAACAAAGTAGTGCCTCCTTCTTATGCGGAAAATAATGATTCCTCCACCTGATAGCTGGGACCCACCGGACGGGCCACTATATTTAACGAAAAAAACATTTCCCCCTGACTGTTGGGACCCACCAGCTACATCTTCGCACGCAAGGAAGTGCGTCCGGGCAAAAAAACGATTCGCCCACTCACTGTTGGGACCGACCAGCTATATATTCGCAGGCAAGGAAGTGCCTGACAGTCGGGACCCACCTAGTCAAAGCGTACATAGCGTTGTCATTCTGGTCGCGAACGTGTACGTACATACTGGTCGATGTAGAGGCACGCACGTGTCGTAGTAGAGGCGCGCACGTAGCATTTACATGTACGTACAGCGGCCAGGGTGTAAGAAAGAAAATACGGCCACGTATGTGTACATACGGGCGGGGTCTCGAACGCCTACTCGCGCATACGTACGGCCAGGGCTCGTGTACATGGCTGGGTCGGAACGGATAAACAGCATCATCATCGTGTTCATGGGGAGGCAACGGAATGCATCGTGGTCATGGGGAGGCAACGGAATGCGTCGTGTTCATCGAGAGGGCTTGGACGGAACAGGCGATGGAAACGAGGCCTAGCGTACCGCAGAACGGAGGAAACGACCTTGTGTTCGACCGGCCACATTTGAAACAGGATCCTGTTCATCGGGAGGGGTCTGGTGTACTGCAAAACGGAGGAAACGGACCTCCTGCGGTCAAAACGGGGGTCCTGTTGATCGGGAGGGATGTGGCGTACCGCAAAATGGAGGAAACGGACTTGTGTTGGAGCGCTACGGTCGAAACAGGGGTCCTGTTTATCGGGAGGGGTGTGGCGTACCGCAAAACGAGACTCCGCGGGATACTGTTCATCTCCACCGTCGACCCCCTCCAGCCTCCACGAACTACTATTCATCCACCATCGACCTCCTCCAGCCTCCACCTGCGGCTGTTCATCCACGGGCTCCTGTTCATCCAGCCTCCACCGCGCGCTACTCCACCGGCTACTGTTCAACCACCCCTCCACCGTCTACTGTTCATCCAGCCCTCCACACCACAGGGTCTTGTTCAACCACCCCTCCACGGGAACCCCTCCACCGTCTACTGTTCATCCAGCCCTCAAC
>NC_041390.1:432512308-432530047 GCF_002162155.2 Triticum dicoccoides
TCACTATTCATCCCATCGATCGGCTTTAGTTAGCAGCAGTAGCGAAGGAATCGCTCGATCGGGTTCAGTTAACAGCCATCGATCGATCGCTCGGCTTCAGTAATGCGTAGCCTGCAGTGCAATCGCTCGGGTTCAGTTAGAGCCCAACGCCTCGCTCGGGTTCAGTTAGATCCAACGCCTCGCACACACGCGCGTACGTGTACGAGAGAAACGTGCATAGCTCGGCCCCGACCTCCCACCATAACCGGGAACTCCCCGAAATTTTCCTCTCCCTCACTTCTACCATGGTTTTTCCGTCATGGACGGCCCAAAGAATGTCATGCAGCTGCATCTCCGGCCCGCCCAGGATGAAAAGCCCATTTTTTGTCATGATTTTTTGTCATAGAAGTAGGAGCCCACCACATCTATGAAGATACCGGGTTTTGTCACAATTATCGTCATAGAAGTGTCATATGTATGACAGAAAAAAATTCGTTCGTCCCAAAATGTCACGGATGTGTCTTTTTTTGGTAGTGATTCCACCACCGCAACCTTCTGTATCCACGAGATCCCATCTTGGGGCCTGTTCCGGAGCTCCACCGGAAGGGGCATCCATCACGGAGGGCTTCTACATCAACACCATAGCCTCTCCGATGAAGTGTGAGTAGTTTACCTCAGACCTTCGGGTCCATAGTTATTAGCTAGATGGCTTCATCTCTCTTTTTGGATCTCAATACAATGTTCTCCCCCTCTCTTGTGGAGATCTATTCGATGTAATCTTCTTTTTGCGGTGTGTTTGTTGAGATCGATGAATTGTGGGTTTATGATCAAGATTATCTATGAACAATATTTGAATCTTCTCTAAATTCTTTTATGTATGATTTGTTATCTTTGCAAGTCTCTTCGAATTATCAGTTTGGTTTTGCCTACTAGATTGATCTTTCTTGCAATGGGAGAAGTGCTTAGCTTTGGGTTCAATCTTGCAGTGTCCTTTCCCAGTGACAGTAGGGGCAGCAAGGCACGTATTGTATTGTTGCCATCGAGGATAACAAGATGTTTTTTTTATCATATTGCATGAATTTATCCCTCTACATCATGTCATCTTGCTTAAGGCGTTACTCTGTTTTCATGAACTTAATACTCTAGATGCATGCTGGATAGCGGTCGATGAGTGGAGTAATAGTAGTAGATGCAGGCAGGAGTCGGTCTACTTGTCTTGGGCGTGATGCCTATATACATGATCATACCTAGATATTCTCATAACTTTGCTCAATTCTGTCAATTGCTCAATAGTAATTCGTTCACCCACCATAAAATACTTATGCTCTTGAGAGAAGCCACTTGAGAAACCTATGGGCCCCGGGTCTATCTTCATCATATTAATCTTCCAATACTTAGTTATTTCCTTTGCTTTTACTTTGCTTTTATTTTACTTTGCATCTTTATCACAAAAATACCAAAAATTTATCTTATCATATCTATCAGATCTCACTCTCGTAAGTGACCGTGAAGGGATTGACAGCCCCTTATCACGTTTGTTGCGAGGAGTTATTTGTTTTGTGCAGGTACAAGGGACTCGTGTGCAGCCTCCTACTGGATTGATACCTTGGTTCTCAAAAACTGAGGGAAATACTTACGCTACTTTGCTACATCATCCTTTCCTCTTCAAGGAAATCCAACGCAGTGCTCAAGAGGTAGCAAGAAGATTTTCTGGCGCCGTTGCCAGGGAGGTTCGCGCAAGTCAAGATTTGACTCCTGACAACGAGCCATTTCTGGCGCCGTTGCCGCGGAGTCTACGCATATGTGGCTGAGAGCGGGACCAGTTGACTGGGTCAACTGCCCAGTCAGCAGAGGCTGACTGGTGGGCCAGTCAAAGTCAATAGCCCAGTCAGCGTTGACCGTTGACCTGGTCAACCTGACAAGTGGGTCCCACATGTCATAGGCCGGACATTTAGTTAACCGTCTAACAGTTGATTAGCATGTTAATTAAGTTTAATTAATCTAGATTAATTAAGTTAATTAATTAATTTGTTTTTTAAACCTTTTCTTTATTTTATAAATCGTTCCAGGGGGCTGGGCCCCGCGTGTCATTGGCCCTAGGGGCCAAACGGGCGCGTGGGGAAAGGCGGGTTGCGGGCGCAAGGGCGCTGTGACCGCCCAGACCGCACGGGCGCACGCCCAAGGCCGCGGCAACAGCCATTGCAGGGGCGGGCGCGTGTCGGCCGATGAGCAGGGGGCCACGGGCGAGGACCGGCGACGCCGACCGCCGGCGCGGCAGCATGGGGGGTCAGTCGACGGAGGATCCAGAGCTTCGACGGGCGCGCGAGGAAAGGCGTTGGCAGCAGCAGCCGTACGCAGCAGCGCAGCAGAGGCAGGGCGAGGAAGCGATAGTGGACGGGGCGGCGGGATCGCGGGCAACGCCTTGTGCGGTGGCGGGGCTCGCGTGCGAGCGATGAGGCCACGGGGTGCGGATAGTGGTTGCGGGGCACGCCCCGACTGCATCGAGGAGCGGGCGTGCGCGAGCGGGCGCGGCTATCGGCGCAGTGAGCGCACCGACAGAGGCGGCGGCCAGCGGTGTCTTCGAGCGTTCCACGGTGACGAGAGCAGAGGAGGAGGGAGGGGATGGATGGTGGAGCTCATAGTGGATCCGTAGCGCATGGTAGCAAGCTCGAGGGAGGCTCAGGGTGGCCGGAGTCAGCGACGACGTGCGGAGGCCTGAGAAGGAAGTCGAGAGCGGGGCGGCGTCGTGGGGGCGCCCTGGCGCGGTCGCGGTCAGCGCGGCGAGGGGCGCCAACGGGGGAGAGGGGACGGGGCGCGAGGATGAGGGCGAGGGCCGGCGAGGCGGCCAGAGGGGGGTCGCCGGCGCGGCGTCGAGCACAAGGGAGTTCCTCTCCCTCGAGGAATCATGTGTGCGCGCGAGCGCTCCTGTGGGTGACGGCGGATCAGGGGGGAGTGGGGATAGTTTAGGGTTTGGGGCTGGGCCGGCCTAGCTGGTGCCTTAGTGAGCCGAGGCCCATGGGGGAGGGGTTGCCCTTTGTTTTTTATTTTAGTTTGTTTTGTTTTCTTTACTTTTTCTTATGTTTCTTTTTTCTTTTAGCTCCTAATTATTTTTGTTTTATTAAAATACCAAAGTGGCTCCTAAATTGATGTTACAAAGTATGTCACAACCACAAAAAGTTTCATCCCAAAATAATATAGTTTAGTATTTTACAAAATATAAAAGGCATTTAATTAATGGTTTTAACTACTGATTTAATTAGTTTAGTGCATTTTAGCATTTTATAAACACTTGGTTTCTCCACCAATATATCTTATGAATTATTTGTCACAATAAGAACATTTTAGTTTTTACTTTTGAAAACTTTAATTGTTTGACTTAAATTCAATTTTGAATTTGAATCGCTTCTGAACTATCGTGAGATTATCAACAGTAACCGAGGTGACGTGGCATCATTAGGAGGGAATTACTGTAGTCTAATTATTCGGGCGTCACAACTCTCCTCCACTACAGGAAATCTCATCCCGAGATTTAAGAGGTAGAGAAGGGGGGAAAGGTCTAGTCACGAAATTCTAACAAATCTTCTCGGCTTTGGTTACTCTTCTCGAAGAGGTCGATACATTACATTGACGTCTTCATTTCTCTACTTCAGGTCATCATGGTGAAGTCGTCCTTTTCTTCGGGAACTGCAATGTACTTACGAACAGGTAAGGGGCAGCTCGGCTACGACAGAATGCTTATGAGGGAAACAATCTGGGGTTAACCCATGAAAGAGCATAAGAGTATCTCTCGAGTTGAACATATAAAATACATTGAGAGTAATGTACGAAGGTACAATAAGAGGTTCCAAGCGGATAGATAGTTGCTCGAAGTCTGAACCAGAGTGAGAAAGGGGTTCAGAGCAGCGAGAGTAAGTATTGTGTCTGATACCAGAATAGAGCACTAGGAAGGTGGCCTGTGAATTAAATACGAAGCCAAGCATGAGGAATAACCGTTAGAAATAGGATTCTACAGGAGAGTCAGGTTTTGATCCTATGGAACTGTGGGTTATGGGCCCATCATGTGGGTTAAAAGTATGAAGGACGGAGACGTCTTGCATGATCATGTAAGCAAGGCATGTCAGAGGATAGCATGTCATTTATTTCAGCAACAACATCCGTACCAAGGGCGAGGGACGAAGAGAACCATTTTCATGCTCGTTGAAACGAGGCGGACCAATAGGCAAAGTTCTCATCCATCAGTGGCTACCGGAATGTCATTAACAATAGTAACAGGGTCTTACTGACATGGTGTTACAAAGAGGTGCTTACCTAAGCAGGGAATTGTCACTGCTCAGCTAAGTCAGATTACAAGAATGATAAACAAAACAATGGAAAGGAAAATGTGTTTAAACACATATTACAGGGGGTATATCCTTCCCAAGGACAAGCAGAGCATGATATTCATGGCAAGATATAAAGTAGAAATTCATTTAGGAAAGGGGAGAGAAATTTCATGACATTACCCATACAATGGTGTTTGGATAATTGATCAAGAAACATTTGTTATTGTGCTACAAATGTTCTTATTGATGATGGCAGTACCACATACATGCTTCGAGATAGCATTGACATGGTCGTAATGTAAGGGTCAGATTTTCGATACTCAAAAGATCCATCAGGAACCACTTACAGAATAAGTTTTACAATTTCCTCATGGGGGAATGGTTAACCTTGCTAAAATGGAATGATAACAATAGGTCCTTCGGCCAGGTGTGCTAGGCATGATATCACCTTACCGGGTCATATAAAGGCCAATGTTATAACTCTTGGAAATATGTTCCAACCATCATATCTGACCAAGGTTCATATCCAATTGGTGTCAGGATACCTCAGACGCGGGATGCCTGAGAAGAAAATGCGCAACACGATTTGACGAGAAGACATTGTAAGTTTCTCGGGTAATGAACTATGGAAGCGAGTTCCGAAACAGGAGTTCATCATTAAACCAAGGAGAAGATGAGGAGGTGGCTAATGGACTCAGCGACATTTCATCGAGATTAACAAAAGATGGATTTCCACAATTATCTGAACAAGGAGGTAACACTTGTCAGACCAAATGATATAATGATGTATGCTTGAGGAAAACATACACAATTAAACATTGATTGCAAGGTGCACCTGAAATATGGGATTAGGTAGCATGATCAATGCTAGAATGGTGATTCGATAACCAATGGTCTAAAAATGAAATATCGACCATTAACTTGAAAGCAATAGGGTTTCTAGAAGTTTTCAATTCACACCTCATAGTTCAATTACCGGTATTCTGGTTGGAACACAGGGACCAAGAAAAGAATGGTGATGTCGAGAAGCATCCCTGTATCAAGAATCCTTACGAGATGGTGAAACTCTCATGACATTCTTGACATAAAAGATGGTAATACTCCAAGGTAAAGAAGAACAAATGCTGGATATCAAGGATCCCAAGGTATAACACAAAACACGAACAAGTTTGTGTTGAACAAAAGGCAATAAAGTGGTCGATGATAACACGAATCATTGAGGGACAAGGATGGTATTACCCATCAAGAATTCGATATATATATCTTGGAAGAGCTTAGGCTGTTGATGATGATCACGACACAGTCGTCAAGAGATCTCATGAAGATGTAATCGGTCGGTGATGCCATCAAGTCAAAGGATGATGAAGTGAAAGGTTATGGGAACCAAGGGTACGACACAAAATCGAAATCAAGTTTGATGTTCAAGGAGAAATGATATGATGAGGTAGTTCGATGTAAGATTAGTTTATCGTCAAAAATTGTGCTATGAGAAGAAGGACCAGGTAGCACAACTAAAATTTAGCACGATAATGATATAGCCGAACGGGCCAGGAATGACTTGAAGAATTATTAAACTCATAAACAACGAAAATCACTTAGATTTAATGAATCAGATTACGGACTCGGTCCACTATCGGTGTCCCTGAGTGTCTAACAACTCAGAACCCGGGGAAAAATTGGAATCGGTGAGAAATAATACTTGAAGAAGAACTCATAAGAAGTGATATGGTTCTGTGATCTTATCGAGATACCACGGGGTAATACCCAAAGGTAGAACATAATCGAGGTTGCAGAGGTGTATTGATCTGCAGAAGACAAGTGCTTTAACTAGTCCGAGAAATGGAATCAAGGAGAAAAAATGATCGAAACCACGATTGCAAAGGATCAACTCACAGATACCAGAAGATAATATAATAAGGGAATAGTTATTATTACAAGAAGCTTCCATGATAGGATATACATCGTGTCCATGGGCATGAACACAAAGTTCAAGGTCGACTCCCACTTCTTCAATGTATAACCTTTCATTCACTTCTCGCGTTTCAAAATGACATTAGTGTTGACATTTTTTACCTGGTGAAATACCAGATAAGTATGGCACGTGAAATCTTTTCGGGATCACACAGATTAAGGAAGGCATAGGTTCAACCCATAGGGGCTTCTTAGAAACATAAACCACAAGTTTCAAGAGTAAATATCTCCAGCTCAAAAGTAGAGCATGGTTGAGAAAGCAGAGGATACAAATTACCAAAGGCCTTGTGTATCCGAGGAAAGGCTCACAAGCTTATTGAATATGAAGGACGTTGTCAGATAAAATCCGACAAAGGGACGGGTGGTCCAGAAGGGGTCTGATGTGAGGATCAGTACTCAACCAGAGGAAGAAAGAATGCAAGGAGATCAGATTATAGAAACAACAGACTAACTCAAAGCTCAATTGCAAAGGAATTATGAATTCCAAGACATGGGATCAGAAGCAATGCTCTGATTAGGGATGGATAGGTAGAATAGCCTTAGGGGTACAATCGATGGCGATTTGATTGGTATAGATTCAACACATGTTAAAATGACGTCTGAGTCGGAAGGATGAATTCTAGGATCTGATTGAGGATTGCGAGCATTCGCAACATATTGTATCAACGCACTCAAAATGATATTGTGAATGGATGTCAACAAGGTTACTAGACTTAGGGGATTAATCGTAATGCATGCAAGCAAGAATTTTAAGAGCAATAGGTTGTTGAGGATCTTCAGAAGATCGAATGGCAATTCGAAGATTTCTATGAAATACATGAATCAACTGGGGATGATCGGATACTTGATAAGTGCGAGAAATTATTCGTAGGAGTATTCAGGTTGCAAAGAACTGCAAGGGCAAAGGGCACAAAGTATTTTTGGAACAATAGAGAGAATTTAGGGGTATCTTGTAATAACAATATTAACTGGGAGTAAAAGTAAGGATGGCAGGTGTAGGTATTTATCCATAGGGATATTTCGGTGATAGGGGATGGCAAAAGCAATGGACACAAAGTCTCGAGAGAACAACAGATAGTATCTTCGGAATCCTTCGGTACAGCACACGATCATCTGTAATAAGGGGATCTCCGGGTGGATGTGATCACGTGACCCTAATGTTAGAGTTAGTAAAAATCATTTCACCCGAATAGAAGAGAAATCAGAATCCCAGAGTATAGACGAGGAATAAAAGATCATATTACCACCCAATGGCGATGTGGGCGCATGGGCCACACAGCCATGTTAGTAAAACAGATTTCATCGACTAGACTCAACTTCGGCCAAGGAGTGTGGAAGGGGGATTCCTACAGGCAGTCGGCTCTGATACCAACTTGTGACGCCCACGGTTTGACCGTACACTAATCATACATGCAAACATGTATGATCAAGATCAAGGACTCACGGGAAGATATCACAACACAACTCTATAATAAAAATAAGTCATGCAAGCATCATATTACAAGCCGGGGGCCTCGATACAGGAGCTCGATCATGGACGAGTCAGCGGAAGCAACAATATCTGAGTACAGACATAAGTAAACAAGTTGCCTTAAGAAGGCTAGCACCAAACTGGGATACAGATCAAAAGAGGCGCAGGCCTCCTGCCTGGGATCCTCCTAAACTACTCCTAGTCATCGTTAGCGGCCTGCACATAGTAGTAGACACCTCCAGTGTAGTAGGAGTCGTCATCGTCGGTGGAGTCTGGCTCCTGGACTCCATCGTCTGGTCGCAACAATCGGGTATAGGAAGGGGGAAAAGGGAGAGCAAAGCAACCGTGAGTACTCATCCAAAGTACTCGCAAGCAAGGAGCTACACTACATATGTATGCATTGGTATCAAATGGAAAGGGGGTAGCATATGTGGACTGAACTGCAGAATGCCGGAATAAGAGGGGGATAGCTAGTCCTATCGAAGACTACGCTTCTGGCAATCTCCATCTTGCAGCATGTAGAAGAGAGTAGATGGTAAGTTCACCAAGTATCATCGCATAGCATAATCCTACCAGGTGATCCTCCCCTCGTCGCCCTGTGAGAGAACGATCACCGGTTGTATATGGCACTGGAAAGGGTGTGCTTTATTAAGTATCTGGTTCTAGTTGTCATAAGGTCAAGGTACAACTCCGGGTCGTCCTTTTACCGAGGGACACGGCTATTCGAAAAGATCAACTTCCCTGCAGGGTGCACCACATTTCCCAACATGCTCGATCCCCTTTGTCCGGACACACTTTTCTGGGTCATGCCCGGCCTCGGAAGATCAACATGTCGCAGCCCTACCAAGGCACCACAGAGAGGTCAGCATGCCGGTCTAAATCCTATGGCGCAGGGGTCTAGGCACATCGCCCATTGCACACCTGCACGTTGCGTACACGGCCGACGAGTAGACCTGGCCTCCCTTATACAAGAGAAGGTGTTCCAGTCCAACCCGGCGTGCGCTGCTCAGTCGCTGACGTCACGAAGGCTTCGGCTGATACCACGACGTCGAGTGTCCATAACTGTTCCCGTGTAGTTGGTTAGTGCGTATAGGCCAGTAGCCAGACTCAGATCAAATACCCAGATCTTGTTAAGTGTGTTATTTTGAAATAACCGCGAACGCTGACCAAGGCCAGGCCCACCTCTCTCCTAGGTGGTCTCAACCTACCTTGTCGCTCCGCCTCAAAGATCCACTCAGAGGGCCGTCGGGACAAACGTCCTTTCAGACCCAATCCGTGAATCACTCACGGGTACTCTCCGAGCCGACCCGACTTTAGTCAGCACAAGTATCATATAATATGTATATAAGTATATACTCATGATCACCTCCCGAGTGATCACGACTCGATAGTATAGCATGGCACACGGACAAGAATGTAGGGCCACTGATGGTAAACTAGCATCCTATACTAAGAATTTAGGATTGCAGGTAAGGTATCAATAACTGTAGCAACAATGACAGGCTATGCATCATAATCGGATAAACGGAAAGAAGTAACATGCTACACTACTCTAATGCAAGCAGTAGAGATAAGAATAGGCAATATCTGGTTATCAGTGGGGGCTTGTCTGGTTGCTCTGGCAAGAAGGAGGGGTCATCTTCGATGTAGTCCAACACATGGACATCGGCAGCGGTCTCGGAGTCTACCGGAAATAAGTAACGGAGGGTGCCGTGGTGGGTGCACGACAGATGCCAAGGGATGGCTAAAGAGAGGAGGAGGCTCGAGGGCGCTGGTGGACTCCAGAGGCGAGGTTGGCATGAGCGGGCGCGGGACGCCGGACATACCCAGGATCGGGGCTTCCGGAGAGATAATACCCCTAGTCCTGCCGAGTGTAGTTGGATGATCGATAGTACAATGTTGCTCCTAGAGCTGTATAGAGGAGGAAGGAAGCTAGCCAAGGCGGGGCTGCTCCTTCTCTCCGGTGTTGTTGTTTTGTGGCTACTCCTATGCTTACTTGCTTTTCTCTCGTATGTGTTTTCTGCTTGCCCTCTCGCTCGCTCCTCTGTATGATCGCGGGCTCCTGGGGGTTTTATAATCCAACTCCCCGGGGGGTACAATGGTAATGTTACAAGTCGGTGGGTCCGTATTGTCGGTGTCCGGGGACCCGGGCTGGGTCCCGCTGAGGGCTCGTGGTTCGCCAAATTCCCCTAGGTGTGGGCCCCGCATGCCTAGGGGGACTGTGCGCCATCTTGTCAATCGTCAGGGCATGGCCGAGTCGAGTCGCGTACAGTGCTCTCCGTCAGGTTACCGCTTGCTGTCGTCAGTGGTGAAGGCGGGGGCACTGTAGCCACGCTGACCTAGTCAGCGGGTAGGTGAGGGGCATTGTTGCCACGTTCCTGCTGACCAGAGGCATGGGCGGGGTACTATTGCCTCGGTCACCGTTGATTGAAATCTCATCCCCATCATACAGCCTGGATGGGACGGGAGTTGACCCATGGATGGATTGCGTAGCACGCCACGGGTGGTGCTGGCTTGTTGAGGAGGCTTTGGTCGTGCCGGGTTCGGCTATCTTGCGCTAGTTGTTGGGGCCGAGTCGACGTGTCTTGCCGGGTCGGCTAGTCTGGCCGGCTTGCGGGGCTTGGTCGGGTCGAGCGACCCGGCCAAGCGCGTGCCGATATTGAGGGGCGGTGCCAACCCCATTGTTTTTTGAAGAGGATCCGGGTTCCGTTGCCTGCCCTGGGTCCATCCCCCCGACAGTAGTCCCCGAAGCTGTGAAGGTCCGCCGTCTTTGGATGAGTGGGCCTTCGCAGTTTCCCCCTTAAGCAAGGTGGATTCTGCGAGCGTCGGGTCCGGCAAGACCCACTATGTGCTGGTTTTCTCGAAAACCGAATCGTGGTATCCCGGCCGTGGCGGGAACCGAGAAGTCTGCCGAATCTTGGGGCAATCCCTCGGGCTTTGCGCGGGCGCCACGTGGTGCCCGGAAGTCGGAGGGGCCTGACAGGCCACGCGCGTGACAGGACCGGGCGACGGGTTGGGGCCCACCGCCGCGCACCCTCAGCCCAAGCGCGCGGATTTATTGCGGTGTCCAGGGGCCGATTGCTCTTCCCCGGGCAGTTACTGCGCGTGTACGTGCGCACTTATTGCGGGATAGTGGAACGGGCGCGTGCAGACAATCCCACTTCCCCACGTTCAAACCGAGGGTTATTCTCACTCGCGCCCTCCTGTCCCTTTGCTCTTGCTCCGCTCTTTACAACTGACACACTGCGGCGCCCGCTGCTCCGAGCAGAACTCCTTCGCTGCCCACCTTCCTTCTTCTTCCTTTGATCATGTTGCTGCCATGAGGCTCCTGGATGGGTTCGAATGTCACCTCCGAGGACATCACCCAACTCCGGGCGACGCGGCGCCTGCCTCGGGAGACAAACGTCAGTGTCCGCCTGTCGCGCGGCGAGCAGAGGTCTCAGCCCGAGGGGCAGGAGCTCGTGGTATTCCTCACGCACTTCGAGCACGGGTTCGGGCTGCCGGCGAGCACCTTCTTCCGCGCGTTTCTGGAGTTCTTCAGGCTCTAGCCGCATCATCTTGGCGTCGGTGCCATCGTCCAGCTCTCCGGCTTCGTCACCCTCTCCGAGGGGTGCCTGGGGGTTGAGCCTACGATCGACCTCTGGGTGCGCTTCTTCTCCTTGAAGCAGCAGGGCCCGTCGGCCGGGGAGTTCGCCGATTGCGGCGCCGCCGTCATCTCGAAGCGGTTCGGGGCGGATTTCCCCAAGATCCCGCTGGAGGATTCTACCAAGAAGTGGCAGAACTCCTTCTTCTATGTCTGCAACCTTGGTGCAGATCGCATCAACCTTCTGGCCTTCACTATCGCACCGCCGCGGGCGAAGGCGAACTGGGCCTACTCGCCCAGGCGCCCGTCGCAGGAGATCGTCAATCTCTGCGAGCGGGTGACGGTGATGAGGACGGAGGAGGGGCTCACCGGCACCGACCTCCTCGCCGCGTTCATCCTGCGTCGGGTCCTTCCGCTTCAGGGGTGCTCCTGCCTCATCGGTGAAATGGTCGGCCTTCAAGACCCCAACCGCATGGGGTTGACGCGGCTGTCCGCTATACGGCGCCTTGCCGAACCGCCAGTCCTCCCCAAGGTTGGCCTTGGAGATGTCGAACCCGGCACCGCAAGTGAGTGTCTGGTCTTCTTACTTTGCTGCCGCACACCTTCTCATCCATCCTGACGCGACGCGGGGGGTACTTCTGAACGCGATTCGTCATCCTTACGCTCGGGGTCCATCGCAGGTGGCGCTGGTGGCGCCAGAGGAGCCGGCGGCTCATGGCGGGGAGGAGGAGGCCGAGTCCGACGCCGGCGCTGGGCGTCGCGCGGGTAAGTCTCTTGTTTTTCTTCATGTGTCTTGAATTGCTGACGGCGGCACGACACAGTCAGTGCTGACGTCAGTTGTCGGTATAGTGGCGTTGGGCGGGGGAGGCGGCGATGCGGGCGGAGCCGGGTCCTCGCATGGGGCGGCGTCGAGCCGCCCGCATGAGAAAGACAGTGTCGTGCCGCGACCCCGGGCCCCAAAGCGCACGGAGGACCCGGCCGGGGCCGGGAGGCCGGCGAAGAGGAAGCGCGGCGGCAGGCATGGGAGGCCAACCCCGGTCCCGGTCATGGCGGGGTAAGCTTCATCTCTCGTTTGCGCACATCTTTTTTTCTTGAGCTAGTCTTATTTCTTTTCTGCTCATTCTGTCTTCTTCTTCAGGTCGCCAATCGCGCTAGCGAGGGCGATGGCAGAAGCCGCGGCCGCCGAAGGGGCCGCGTTCCGCAGGAGCCGGTCCGACCTCGCCCACCAGGCCGAGGTGGAGGGACGGGCCGACTCGGACCTCGGCCTGGATCCGAACGACGCCGAAGCCTTGGCCTAGCGGGACAGGAACCGGGCCGAGGCGGAGCTGGAGGCAGCGTCGGTCCGTGCTTGGACCGACGCGGCGGCGGCATGGGAGCGAGCCGGCGAGGAGCCGGCCTGGCGCGAAATGCCGGAGGGCACGGTGGTGGCGGCGACGGTCTTTAAGCCGTCGTCGGTGAGGGAGCGCGACCGTGGAGGCCAGGCTGAGGTGGTGATCCCCGACCAGGAGGTCGTGGAGGTGGCGGATGACACCCCGCCGCGGGCCGACGTGGTCGAGCGAGTGGGGACTGATGGTGGTGGAGGCGGCGGCGTTTTCGAAGAGACGCTGTGGGCGGCGGTGTCGGAGGCGCCGCCGGTTTTGGAGGGGGCACCGCGGGCGGCGGTGCCGGAGGCCACCCCGGCAGTTGGGCCGGAGATGGCAACGTAAGGCGTCCCGGTGTCCGGGTCGTCGTTGGCGCTGGGAGGGGCGTCGGAGGAGGTGCTGGCCACATCACGAGCGGCCAGCTGGGAGTATGCCTTGGTGCCTCGGCAGGGAGGGCGCCGAGCTGCCGTGCCGCAGCCGGTGCGGAGCGGGGGCGCCGTTGTGTTCGGGCCTCAGACCTAGGAGGAGGCGGCGCTGGACGCCGTCAGTCGCCGCCTGTGAGGCCGGACGAAACGGCTCGAGGCCTTCTCCCAGGCGGAGGTGGAGCGGATGCGCGACCTGGAGCGCGCCATTCTGGTAAATCTTCTTGTAATTTCTTCTTTGTGGGGGCGCGCCAGCGCACCCACTGGGTGTAGCCCCCGAGGTTCGGGCCAACTACATAGTAGTTGGGTCGAATCTTTAGAGTGTTGGCCTTGTTTTGATTTCTGCTTTCTTCAGCATCTCGACGCCTTCCGGGTCGCTGCCTACAATCGTCTCCTGGGCAGGCACCGGGAGCACATGGAGCAGCTTGCCACCAAGGAGGAGGAGCTCCGCGTCGCCGCAGGTATTTTTGTGCTCTTTTCTAGTGGGGGTGCGCTAGCGCACCCACTGGGTGTAGCCCCCGAGATTCGGGACAACTGTGTAACAGTTGGGCCAAATCTTAAGTCTTGCTTTTTTCTTCTGCCGAGTCCTTCTTTTTCGCAGCCGAGGTGCTCTCCTGGCGGACTCGTCTGCTCCGGGCCGGTCATCACTACGACCAGCTCGTTGCCAACACCGGCTGTCTTGGCGTCGAGGCGGCGCAGGCGGCCGCGGCTCGGCGGTCTCTCGACGAGGCCAAACGACTGCATGAGCAGCTGGCGGGTAACAAGAGCCGCCTCGAGGCCGAGGTGGAGCTCCTTAAGGCGGAAGCCGCCAAGGTGGCAGAGGCGCAGCAGACCCTGGTGGAGGCGGACCAGCAGCGCGGCCAGCTGGCCGATGACAAGGGCCGGCTCCAGGCCAAGGTGGATCGCCTGCAGGGGCAGGTCACCACGGCTGAGGGGGGCCGTCAGGACGAGGCCCGTCGTTGCGAGGCGGCCGAAGACAAGGATGCCGAGCTGAAGGCGGCCCTTGCCAAGGCGGCCGATCTGAAGAAGGCGCTCAAGGAGCGCGACCGTGCCATCGAACGAGAGCGGCGTGGTACGTTGCTTGAGGCGCAGCACCTGGAAGAGTCCTTCTCCAGTAAGTGCTTTTTTGTCGTTTGCCGGGTCGGGATCCGGCCTTTCTTCCTTTTTGTTCTTCTTCTAACTCGCTTCTTCCTTTGCGGCAGGGGCCTTCCTGGAGACGCAGTGGCTGGCGGAGGAAGAAGTCCGCTATCAGCGCGACCCAACTGGTGTCGTTGGTGTAGGATCGAAAGTATGTCTAGAGGGGGGGTGATTAGACTACTTGACCAAATAAAAATCTAGCCTTTTCCCAATTTTAGTTCTTGGCAGATTTTAGCTATCTTAGCACAAGTCAAGCAATCTCCACACAATTCAAGCAAGCATGCAAAAGAGTATATGAGCAGCGGAAAGTAAAGCATGCAACTTGCAAGAATGTAAAGGGAAGGGTTTGGAGGATTCAAACGCAATTGGAGACACGGATGTTTTTGTCGTGGTTTCGATAGGTGGTGCTATCGTACATCCACGTTGATGGAGACTTCAACCCACGGAGGGTAACGGTTGCACGAGTCCACGGAGGGCTCCACCCACGAAGGGTCCACGAAGAAGCAACCTTGTCTATTCCATCACGGCCATCGCCCACGAAGGACTTGCCTCACTAGCGGTAGATCTTCACGAAGTAAGCGATCTCCTTACCCTTATAAACTCCTTGGTTCAACTCCACAATCTTGTCGGAGGCTCCCAAGTGACACCTAGCCAATCTAGGAGACACCACTCTCCAAGAAGTAACAAATGGTGTGTTGATGATGAACTCCTTGCTCTTGTGCTTCAAATGATAGTCTCCCCAACACTCAACTCTCTCTCACAGGATTTGGATTTGGTGGAAAGAAGATTTGAGTGGAAAGCAACTTGGGGAAGGCTAGAGATCAAGATTCATATGGTTGGAATGGAATATCTTGACCTCAACACAAGTGTAGGTGGTTCTCTCTCAGAAAATGTGTATTGGAAGTGTAGGTATGTTCTGATGGCTCTCTCTATGAATGAAGAGTGGGTGGAGGGGTATATATAGCCTCCACACAAAATCTAACCGTTACACACAATTTGCCAAACTCGGTGGGACCGAATGGTTAAACTCGGTCGGACCGATTCAGCAAACCTAGTGACCGTTAGGATTTTCGGTGGGACTGAGATGCAACTTGGTAGGACCGATATGGTTAGGGTTAGGGCATAATGTAATCTCGGTGTGACCGATTACACAAACTCGGTGGGACCGATTTTGGTAATAAGCTAACCAGAGAGTTGGTCAGGTAAACTCGGTGGGACCGATTCGCTCATCTCGGTGAGACCGAAATGTTACAAAAGGGAAACAGAGAGTTTACATTGCAATCTCGGTGGGACCGGTCGCTCATCACGGTAAGGCCGAAACGTTACGAAGGGAAACAGAGAGATTACAATCCCATCTCGGTGAGACCGAGATCCCTATCGGTGAGACCGATTTGCCTAGGGTTTGTGGAAGTGGCTATGACATTTGAAACTCGGTGGCGCTGGATAGAAAGAATCGGTGGGGCCGAGTTTGACTTTTGGTTTAGGTCATATGTGGATGTGGGAAGGTAGTTGAGGATTTTGGAACATATCACTAAGCATTTTGAGCAAGCAAGCCATTAAGCAACACCTCATCCCTCCTTGATAGTATTGGCTTTTCCTATAGACTCAATGTGATCTTGGATCACTAAAATATAAAATGTAGAGTCTTGAGCTTCAAGCTTGAGCCAAACTTTTTGTCCTTAGAATTTTGAGGGATCCACTTTCCTCATCCATGCCATGCCATTCATTGAGCTTTTCCTGAAATATTAATCTTGGAATAATGTTAGCTCAATGAGCTATATGTTGTTAGGAATTACCAAAACCACCCAGGGATAGTTGCACTTTCAGTTGGGTCCGGGACGGATCCGCGGGTGGCCTGGACCCTCCCGGAGATCATCGCGCCACTGAGGCCCGCCTGCAGGTCCTGGGAACGTAGTTGGGGTGGCTGTCCTAGGCCGGCACCGCAATGATGGCGGCCATATGGCCGGACTCCGTCCAACCGATTAGCTTCTCGCGCCTGGCGCGTTGGTTGGAGATGGGGCCGGACCGGCTTGGCGAGTGGCGCGTCTCCGCCGCTCGTGCCGGTGCTGAGATGGCGCTCTAGTTCGCACTGCCCTGGCATCCGGACCTGCAGCTGGACGCGTTGATGGGCCAGCGGGCCAGTTCGAAGCAGCTCTTGCAGGAGCAAGCCGGCCGGATCGCCTCTCGGGCCAGCTACATCGCCGAGTTCGCCTTCCACGACGAGTTCCATCCGGAGAGAACGGAAGACGGCAGGGCCGTGGAAGGCGACGACTACGTCTTGCTCATCCACGATCCGGAGGGGAGCTCGGAGGAGACGGGCGTCTACCGCGACGCGGGTGCTGAGGAGGTCATCGGCGCCTCGCTGGACCCGGAGGCCGCCAGGGGAGAGCCGTCGACGTCGCGACGCAGCGCTGGAGATGCCTGAGACACTTTGTGTAAAATCTGTTAAATAGCAGGTACACCCACCCACTGGGGGTTTTAGGGTGTTGTCGGTGTTCTGGGAATGGGGGTCCCCAGACTTTCCTGCCTGCGGCCTGCGGCATGGCTCAAGTGGGGGCCCAGCGCGGCCCATCTTCATCAGCTCAAGCTCAAGACCCTCACGAGGGTCAAAGCCTCGTGGGGTGAACGACAAAAAGCTTCCTCAGAGGCAGCCTCATCAGGCAGGCTCGCGAGGAGGCGGAGAGATCAAGGCAGGGGTACCTCGCGAGGAGCCCGTGACGCAAGCCATGACGATCGAGACCCGGCGGGCGCCAGGCGGGCGCCGGTCTGCGCAGTGTCCTTGTTTCCCCTTTGGTGCAAAGGGGGCAAGCACAGGCCGAGGCATCGGGCAAAGGTTACCATTCCGGTGCAACGAGACCAAGACCAACAGAGCGGCAGGAGGAGGTCACCGTGGAGCCCAAGACGGCGTCATCACCAGTACTTTTGGCAGCCGAAGACCACCTTTGGTCAGGATAACTTGTACTAGATGTTCCCCTTCAAAATGGCCAATTGTTGGCGCCCTTCCCGCTCATTATTTGGGGAGAGGCCCAGGGCCTCTATAAATAGAGCTAGCCACCACACAGTAGGGGGACGGCGAGAGATCTGGTAGAGCCCTGGCAGAGAGAGAGAGAGAGGCGACTGAACTCAGCCAAATAGTTCATCGCACCAGCTCAAGAACACCTCTCGCGAGGCTGTTCTTCTCTTGTATTATTCATCATCAGCCCCTGAGGCAATCCACCATGCCACACACTGGAGTAGGGTATTACACCACAATGGTGGCCCGAACTAGTATAAACCTCGTGTCCCTAGTGTTGTTCGTTGTTTCCAGCTTAGATCACGCGAGGAGATCAGACGTAGATCGGTAGGGGAGAGATCTCCGCGTGCACCCCAGTGTTCGAACCTCAATGGCCAGCCGGAACCCGAAATCTGACAGGTGTAATGAACTCGGACCATGGGCCTTTTCTTAAATACTTGTGTAGATGTCGTGGGTGCTTTTGCTTTTTGCCTTCCGATT
>NC_041390.1:432530327-432548197 GCF_002162155.2 Triticum dicoccoides
CTCGAAACGTTGAGCGCGAGCGAAACACCCACTGGGCCGGCTGGCGGCAATCCGGCGAAGCCGGTTGGCGAGCAGACGGTCGTGCGGCTGTTCATTTGATGAATGGTGGGCCGGGTTAATCGACCCGGGAGCCTTTGACTTAGTGTATGAAGCGTAAAGGAGCTTTGCCCCGTTGTGCTTGCCAGGCGACAGCCAAAGCTGGATCTGTGGCTTTAGGGCGAAGTGGGGGAGCGCGGCATTCTAACTTTATCAGGAATCACCAAGTAAGGCGGCAGGGTGGCGACCGAGCCGGCCAGCCCCCGAGCCCCCGGGCTGAGCGAGTCGGACCGGTGGCCGGGTTCAGTGGTACAGTGATGCAAGAAAATAGGGACACAATAAATTGATCCACAAAAGGCAGCCCCCGAGTCTCGTTCGAGGACCCCACGGTTTCATGCGTTTTCAAAAGGCGACGATACATACGCTCGTGCGGCTAACTGTAAAACGGGCGGAGGAGTTCCGCATTCCATGACCGGGTCATTTCTTCACCAGCGGTGTCCTTCTTGCGCTTCCTTGACTTGCGTGCGTTGATGAGGTAGTAGGCGTTGCGGTCGCGCGAGGCCCTGCTCATGATGAATGGGCCCTCCCATGGAGGAGACAGCTTGTGCTGGCCTGCCTGCTCTTGGACGAGTCAGAGGACGGGCTTGATTTTCTTGATGTGGTAGTGCCTCAGGCCTTGCTGGTAGATGGCCGAGCGACTGAGCGCCAGGAGGCGTGCTTCTTCGAGCAGGTCGACGCCATCTTCGCGGGTTGATAACCCACAAGTATAGGGGATCGCAACAGTTTTCGAGGGTAGAGTATTCAACCCAATTTATTGATTCGACACAAGGGGAGCCAAATAATATTCTCAAGTATTAGCAGCTGAGTTGTCAATTCAACCACACCTGGAAACTTAATATCTGCAGCAAAGTGTTTAGTAGCAAAGTAATATGATAGTAGTGGTAACGGTAGCAAAAGGTAACAGTGGTAAAATTAATGTTTTTGGTATTTTGTAGTGATGATAGCAATAGCAACGGGAAAGTAAATAAGCGAAGAACAATATATGGAAAGCACGTAGGCAATGGATCGGTGATCGAGAATTATGCCGGATGCGGTTGATCATGTAACATTCATAACCTAGGGTGACACAGAACTAGCTCCAGTACATTGATATAATGTAGGCATGTATTCCGAATATAGTCAGACGTGCTTATGGAAAAGAACTTGCATGACATCGTTTGTCCTACCCTCCCGTGGCAGCGGGGTCCTTACAGAAACTAAGGGATATTAAGGCCTCCTTTTAATAGAGAACCCGAACAAAGTATTAACACATAATGAATACATGAACTCCTCAAACTACGGTCATCACCGGTAAGTATCCCGATTATTGTCACTTCAGGGTAAACGGATCATAACACATAATAGGTGACTATAGACTTGGAAGATAGGATCAAGAAAACTCATATATTGATGAAAACATAATAGGTTTAGATCTGAAATCATGGCACTCGGGCCCTAGTGACAAGTATTAAGCATAGCAAAGTCATAGCAACATCAATATCAGAACATAGTGGACACTAGGGATCAAACCCTAACAAAACTAACTCGATTACATGATAGATCACATCCAACCCATCACCGTACAGCAAGCCTACGATGGAATTACTCACGCACGGCGGTGAGCATCATGAAATTGGTGATGGAGGATGGTTGATGATGACGATGGCGACATATTCCCCTCTCCGGAACCCCGAACAGACTCCAGATCAGCCCTCCCGAGAGGTTTTTGGGCTTGGCGGCGGCTCCGTATCGGAAAACGTGATGATTTCTTCTCTCTGATTTTTCTCTCCCCGAAACTCAATATATGGAGGTGGAGTTGGAGTCGGAGAGGCAACAGGGGGCCCACGAGGTAGGGGGGCGCGCCCCCCACCCTCGTGGGCAGGTAGTGGGCCCCCTGGCCTTCATCTTTTGCAGGTATTTTTCTTATTTTCTGAAAAGTGGCTCCGTGAAGTTTCAGGTCATTCCGAGAACGTTTGCTCCTGCACAGAAATAACACCATGGTAATTCTGCTGAAAACAGCGTCAGTCAGGGTTAGTTCCATTCAAATCATGCAAGTTAGAGTCCAAAACAAGGGCAAAAGTGTTCGGAAAAGTAGATACGTTGGAGACGTATCAACTCCCCCAAGCTTAAACCTTTGCTTGTCCTCAAGCAATTCAGTTGACAAACTGAAAGTGATAAAGAAAAACTTTTATGAACTCTGTTTGCTCTTGTTGTTGTAAATATGTAAAGCCAACATCCAACTTTTCAGCAAAGATTATAACTAACCACATTTGCAATAACACATAGGTCTCAAGTTTACTCATATCAATGGCATAATCAACTAGCGAGCCATAATAATAAATCTAGGATGACAACACTTTCTCAAAACAATCATAATATGATATAACAAGATGGTATCTCGCTAGCCCTTTCTGAGACCGCAAAACATAAATGCAGAGCACCTTTAAAGACCAAGGACTGACTAGACACTGTAATTCATGGTAAAAGAGATCCAGTCAAGTCATACTCAATGTAAACTAACAGTAATGAATGCAAATGACAGCGGTGCTCTCCAACTGGTGCTTTTTAATAAGAGGATGATGACTTGGCATAAAAGTAAATAGATAGGCCCTTCGCAGAGGGAAGCAGGGATTTGTAGAGGTGCCAAAGCTCGGTTTTGAAACAGAGGTGAATAATATTTTGAGCGGTATACTTTCATTGTCAACATAACAACCAGGAGATGGCGATATCTTCCATGCTACACACATTATAGGCGGTTCCTAAACAGAATGGTAAAGTATATACTCCCCCTTCCACCAACAAGCATAAATCCATGGCTTACTCGAAACAACAAGTGCCTCCAACTAACAAGAGTCCCAGGGGGAGTTTTGTTTGCAATTATTTTGATTTAGTTTGCATAAAGCATGGGACTGGGCATCCCGGTGACCAGCCATTTATCTCGTGAGTGAGGAGCGGAGTTGACTCCTCTTGAGAATAACCCGCCTAACATGGAAGATACGGACAGCCCTAGTTTATACATGAGCTATTCGAGCATACAAAACATGATATTTATTTGAAGGTTTAGAGTTTGGCACATACAAATTTACTTGGAACGGCAGGTAGATACCGTATATAGGTAGGTATAGTGGACTCATATGGAATAACTTTGGGGTTTAAGGGATTGGATACACAAGCAGTATTCCCGCTTAGTACAGGTGAAGGCTAGCAAAAGACTGGGAAGCGACCAGCTAGAGAGCGACAACAGTCATGAACATGCATTAAAATTAATCAACACCGAATGCAAGCATGAGTAGGATATAATCCACCATGAACATAAATATCGTGAAGGCTATGTTGATTTTGTTTCAACTACATGCGTGAACATGTGCCAAGTCAAGTCACTTAAATCATTCAGAGGAGGATACCACCCTATCATACCATATCCTAACCATTTTAATAGCATGTTGGCATGCAAGGTAAATCATTATAACTCATAGCTAATCAAGCATGGCATAAGAAACTATGTTCTCTAGTTGTCATTGCAAACATGTTTATTCATAGTAGGCTAAATCAGGAACGATGAACTAATCATATTTACAAAAACAAAAGAGGTCGAGTTCACACCATCTTTTCTCATCTCAGTCAGTCCATCATATATCATCATAATTGCCTTTCACTTGCACGACCGAACGATGTGAATAATGATAATAGTGCACGTGCATTGGACTAAGCTGGAATCTGCAAGCATTCAATAAACAGGAGAAGACAAGGCAATATGGGCTCTTTTGTTAGATCAAAAATAATGCATATAAGAGCCACTTGAACAATTTAATTATGGTCTTCTCCTATCGACCCCCAAAGAAAAGAAAAGAAATAAAACTATTTACACGGGAAAGCTCCCAACAAGCAAAATAAGAACATGAAATATTTTTGGGTTTTCTTTTTAATTACTACTACAAGCATGGAAAGTAAGCTAACTAAAAGCTACAACTAATTTTTTTGGTTTTTCTTAAGGTTTATTAAACACACAAGAAGAAAGCATAAAAAGGAAAATAAACTAGCATGCATGATACAATGAAAAAGTATGAGCACCGACATCTAGCAATGAGTGTGTGAGCATAAATGTAATGTCGGTGGGAAATACGTACTCCCCTAAGCTTAGGCTTTTGGCCTAAGTTGGTCTATGGCCATGGCTGGCCTGGCGGATATCCATAATAGTAGTTGGGATCATACTGCGATGCAGCGGCTATCACCTGCTGAGCTGCAGCGTGGCAACGAGCGGCTTCCTCTCTCCTCTCGTACTCAACTGCCTCCTCTCTGGTAATAGTATATCCTCCTCTTACCTGATAATCAAAGAAGGTAGGGGCAGGGAGAGTAATACGGGCAGCATGGCGTCTGTCAAAGATTAGTCGATACTGGAGAGGTGATTCGTTCCTCTCGACAAACTGGTGGTGAACCATAACATTAAAATCTAGATAAGCAAGAGGTAATTCAATATCATCTTCGCGTATGTCTACCAAGAAAATTAGCTATGCTGGTTGCATAAATTCCATCAAAGAAATCTCCATTAAGTCTATTAAGATGCAACCTACGTGCAACAATGGCTCCCAAATTATATGATTTGTCTCCTAACACAGCACTCCTAAGAATACTATGATCTGGGACACACATGTGACATGCCTCATCTTTACCATTAATGCATCTACCTATGAAGAGAGCAAAATAATGTATAGTAGGAAAGTGAAAGCTCCCTATGGTAGCTTGTGTAATATCTCTAGATTCCCCTACAGTTATTCTAGCAAGAAAATCTCTAAATTCAGATTTGCGCAGATCCCTTATACTACCCCATTGTGGAAGTTTGCAAGCAGTGGTAAAATCCTCTAAGTCCATAGTGTAAGATTTATCATAAAGATCAGACATGACAGTTGGAGAATTACGTGAAGTTAAAAATTCAAACCTCCTCACAAAGGTACTGGTGAGGTTGTGATACTGACTGCACTTCTCTTCCTCGAAGCTCACAAGATCAGCGTTATGCAAATATGCGTTGAATTCTTCCTTAATTCCCACTCGATCCATAAAATTCTCAGAGGGCCATTCACAAGGACGCACTGGAGCATCTCTTGGTGGCTCGTCATCGACATCACGCGTTGCAAGCCTGTGTCCTTGCTTCCTTGAAGAACCACCGTGGAACATTTTCCTAAGCATTTTTCTTCCTCTGAAAAATTCTGAAATTTTAGTAACTTCAAAATAAAAGTAAAACAAACTCAATAAAATTGATAGCAACTACTCCTACAAGTGCCTAGGGCCTATATCATGCATCAAAACTACTTGGAACCATATAAATTTGACATGCAAGCTCAAGAACAGGGTCATCTAAGCAGCAAAAAATTGCAATGAATAAAGCGCTAGAACAAAAAACTAATTGGACCAACGGAGGAGTCACATACCAAGGAACAATCTCCCCAAGCAGTTTTGTGAGAGGCGCTTTGAGCAAGGAGATCGAAAATGGCAGCAAGATGAGCTAGAACTCGTGCTTGAGCTGGATATTCGTGTTTGTGGGAGGAAGATGAAGGTGTGTGTGCAGGAATAAGTGGAGGAGGGCCACCGTGGGCCCACGAGGCAGGGGGCGCGCCCAGGGGGGTAGGGCGCGCCCTCCACCCTCGTGGGCAGGTGGTTGGCCCCCCTGCTGTGTTCTTTGTGCCAAATATTCTCAAATATTCTAGAAATAATCATATTTAAATTTCAGGGCATTTGGAGAACTTTTATTTTCAGGGTATTTTTATATTGCACGGATAATCAGATAACAGACAGAAAAATATTTATTTTTATTTTATTTAATATAAATAACAGAAAGTAAAAGGAGGGTACAGAAGGTTGTGCCTTCTAGTTTCATCCATCTCATGCTCATCAAAAGGAATCCACTAACAAGGTTGATCAAGTCTTGTTAACAAACTCATTCAGAATAACATGGAACCGGAGAAATTTCGAATAACACTATGTTACCTCAACGGGAATATGCACATCCCCAAAAATAAGAATATCATATTTCTTCTTGATAGTAGGAAGAGGAAATTCAAAACCTCCAAATATAATCGATGGAATTTTTCCAATAGAGTTGATACTATGAACATGAGGTTGTTTCCTCGGAAAGTATACCGTATGCTCATTACCATTAACATGAAAAGTGACATTGCCTTTAGTGCAATCAATAACAGCCCCTGCAGTATTCAAAAAGGGTCTTCCAAGAATAATAGACATACTATCGTCCTCGGGAATATCAAGAATAACAAAGTCCGTTAAAATAGTAAAGTTTGCAACTACAACAGGCACATCCTCACAAATACCGACAGGTATAGCAGTTGATTTATCAGCCATTTGCAAAGATATTTCAGTAGGTGTCAACTTATTCAAATCAAGTCTATGATATAAAGAGAGAGGCATAACACTAACACCGGCTCCAAGATCACATAAAACAGTTTTAACATAGTTTCTTTTAATAGAGCATGGTATAGTGGGTACACCGGGATCTCCAAGTTTCTTTGGTATTCCACCCTTAAAAGTATAATTAGCAAGCATGGTGGAAATTTCAGCTTCCGGTATCTTTCTTTTATTTGTAATAATATCTTTCATGTACTTAGCATAAGGATTGGTTTTGAGCATATCAGTTAATCGCATACGCAAAAAGATAGGTCCAATCATTTCAGCAAAGCGCTCAAAATCCTCATCATCCTTTTTCTTGGATGGTTTGGGAGGAAAAGGCATGGGTTTCTGAACCCAAGGCTCTCTTTCTTTACCATGTTTCCTAGCAACAAAGTCTTTCTTATCATAACATTGATTCTTTGATTATGGGTTATCAAGATCAACAGCAGGTTCAATTTCTATATCATTATCATTACTAGGTTGAGCATCATCATGAACATTATCATCAACATTACCACTAGTTTCAGATTCATTACCAGATTGAGTTTCAGCATCAGAAATAGAAATATCATTTGGATTCTCAGGTGTTTCGGTAACAGGTTCACTAGAAGCATGAAAGTCCTATCTTTTTCTTTTTCTTCCTTTTAGAAGGACTAGGTGCATCCACATTATTTCTCTGAGAATCTTGCTCAATTCTCTTAGGGTGGTCTTCAGGATACAAAGGTTCCTGAGTCATTTTACCACCTCTAGTCATAACTCTAACAGCATTATCATTATCCTTACTATTCAATTCATTGAGCAAATCATTTTGAGCTTTAAGTACTTATTCTACTTGAGTGGTAACCATAGAAGCATGTTTACTAATAAGTTTAAGTTCACCTTTGACATTAGCCATATAATCACCCAAGTGTTCAAGCATATTTGAATTGTATTTCAATTGTCTACCAAAATAAGCATTAAAGTCTTCTTGCTTAGCCATAAATTTATCAAACTCATCTAAGCATGGGCTAGCAATTTTAGTAAATGGGATTACAGCTTTATCATATCTATAGAGAGAATTTACCTTTACTACCTATGTCGGGTTATCAAGACCATGAGTTTCTTCAATAGGTAAAGGATTAAGATTATATGTTTCTTCAACAGGAGGTAAATTAAGACCATGTATTTCTTCAATAGGAGGTACATTCTTAACATCTTCAGCTTTAATACCTTTCTCTTTCATAGATTTCTTTGCCTCTTGCATATCTTCAGGACTGAGAAATAGAATACCCCTCTTCTTCGGAGTTGGTTTAGGAATAGGCTTAGGAATTGGCTCCGGGGGTGTCCAATTATTTTCATTTGTCAACATATTATTCAATAAAATTTTAGCTTCATCCGGTGTTCTTTCCCTGAAAACAGAACCAGCACAACTATCCAGGTAATCTCTGGAGGCATCAGTTAGTCCATTATAAAAGATATCAAGTATTTCATTTTTCTTAAGAGGATGATCAGGCAAAGCATTAAGTAATTGGAGAAGCCTCCCCCAAGCTTGTGGGAGACTCTCTTCTTCAATTTGCACAAAATTGTATATATCCCTTAAAGCAGCTTGTTTCTTATGAGCAGGGAAATATTTAGTAGAGAAGTAATAAATCATATCCTGGGGACTACGCACACAACCAGGATCAAGAGAATTAAACCATATCTTAGCATCACCCTTTAATGAGAACGGAAATATTTTAAGGATGTAAAAGTAACGAGTTCTCTCATCATTAGTGAACAGGGTGGCTATATCATTCAATTTAGTAAGATGTGCCACAACAGTTTCAGATTCATAACCATGAAAAGGATCATATTCAACCAAAGTAATTATATCAGGATCAACAGAGAATTCATAATCCTTATCAGTAACAAAGATAGGTGAAGTAGTAAAACGTGATGATTTCTTCTCCCTAATTTTTTTCTCCCCGAAACTCAATATATGGAGGTGGAGTTGGAGTCGAAGAGGAAAAGGGGGCCCACGAGGTAGGGGCGCGCCCTAGGGGGGCAGGCGCCCCCCCCCCCACCCTCGTGGGCAGGTGGTGGGCCCCCTGGCCTTCATCTTTTGCAGGTATTTTTCTTATTTTTTGAAAAGTGGCTCCATGAAGTTTCAGGTCATTCCGAGAACGTTTGCTCCTGCACATAAAAAACACCATGGTAATTCTGCTGAAAACAGCGTCAGTCCGGGTTAGTTCCATTCAAATCATGCAAGTTAGAGTCCAAAACAAGGGCAAAAGTGTTTGGAAAAGTAGATACGTTGGAGACGTATCACGGGCTTCGGCTTCGGTGTACATCGCGATGCGTGGCGAGTCGAACTCGACGTCGGTCGGGATGACGGCTTCGGCTTTATAGACGAGGAAGAACGGGGTGAACCTGGGCGACCGATTCGGCGTGGTGCGTAGATTCCAGAGAACGGCTGGCAACTCGTCAAGACAGCTGCCGGATGAGCGGATGAGTGGCTCAACGAGTCGCGGCTTGACGCCGGATAGGATGAGTCCGTTGGCCCGCTCGACCTGCCCGTTGGACTGTGGATGCGCAACGGAGGCCAGGTCGAAGCGGATGCCGGAGATGGAGCAGTATTGCTCAAGCGGGCCCTTGGCGAAGTTGGTGCCGTTGTCGGTGATGATGCTGTTCGGCATGCCATAGCACACCGCTATGTCCTTGATGAACCGGAAGGCTGTCGGCCCGTCCAGTTTCTTGATTGGTCTTGCCTCGATCCACTTGGTGAATTTTTCCACTGCCACCAGCAAGTGTGTCATGCCGCCTCGAGCGATTTTGAAGGGTACCACCATGTCGAGTCCCCAGACCGTGAAGGGCCAGGCGATCGGTATGGTGCGGAGTGTTGACGCCGGCTGGTGGCTGCGTTTGCTGAAGCGCTGGCATCCCTCACACTTGAGGACGAGCAACTCGGCATCTTGGAGGGCTGTGGGCCAGTAGAAACCATGGCGGAACGCCTTGGCCACCAGGGATCGTGATGCGGCGTGGTGCCCGCACTCGCCCTGATGTATGTCGAGGAGGATGTCGCTGCCCCGTTCCTGCTCGACGCAGCACTAGAACATGCTGGTGGAGCTGCGCTTGACGAGCTTGTTGTTGATGATGCTATAGGTGGACGCCCGGCGCTGCACTTGCCGAGCTTCGGTCTCGTCCATGGGGAGAACCCCGTCCTCCAAAAATTCTGATATTGGGAGGGCCCAAGATTGAGCCGTAACCACGGTAAAGACGGCCACCAAGGTGGGTTCCGAGTCAGCAGCCCTTGAGCCGGGTTGAGCAGCCCCCGGGTCGGGGATGGCGACGGCCGGGTCCGGGACGATGGTGGCCGGGTCGAGCTGAGCAGCCCCTGGGCTGGGTTCAGCAGTCCCCGGGTCGGGTTGAGGTGCGGCAGGGTTGTCTGGAACGTGGATGGACTCGGAGTCCGGTGATGGCTTGACGGACGGCTTGCGCAGGTGCTCGAGGGAGACACCGGACGGGATGGCTTGTCATGACGAGGCGATCTTGGCGAGCGTGTAGGCTACTTCGTTCTCCGCACGCGGGACGTGGAGGAACTCGCAGCCCTCGAAGGATCTAGACAGCTTCTGGGCGAGGAAGCGGTAGCTTGCCATGTTGGAGTCGCGGGCGTCCCATTCGCCGAAGCACTGCTGCACCACCAGGTCCGAGTCGCCGTAGCACAGGATGCGCCGGATGCCGAGTTCCTTGGCAAGCCGAAGGCCATGCACAAGGGCTTCATACTCGGCGACGTTGTTGGAGGCGGCGAAGTGGATCTGGAGCACGTAGCAGAGCCGGTCGCCCTTTGGGGACGACAGTACGATGCCGGCCCCCAAGCCGAGTCGCATCTTGGACCCGCCGAAGTGCATGCGCCAATGCGTCGAGTCGGGAGGTGGTGGCAAGTACTGGGTCTCGGTCCAGTCAACGAGGAAGTCGGCCAGGGCTTGAGACTTGATCGCGGTGCGGGGCTCGTAGAGGATGGTGTGGCCGGCTAGCTAGATCGCCCACTTGGCAACCCGGCCAGAGGCATCCCGGCACCCAATGATTTCTCCGATAGGCGCCATGCTGATCACGGTGACAACGTGCTCTTGGAAATAATGCTTCAGCTTCTTGGCGGTGAAGTACACGCCGTAAGACATCTTCTGGTAGTGCGGGTAGTTCTGCTTGGAGATGGAGAGCACCTCCCTCAGGTAGTAGACTGGGCGCTGGACGGCTTGGATCTTGCCCTTCTCTGGTCGCTCGACCAACAGCACCGTGCTGACCGCCCGCGAGGTCGCGGCTATGTAGAGCAACAACGGCTCCTTGTCGGTCGGCGCGACCAGGACTGGTGCGGTGGAGAGCATGCGCTTGAGGTCTTGGAAGGCCTCGTCTGCCTTGTCGTTCCATTTGAACGGGCTCGTCTTCTTCATCAGCTGGTACAGGGGTAGCACCATCTCGCCCAGCCGGCTTAGAAACCGGCTGACCGAGGGCAAGCATCCGGTGAACTTCTAGACATCGCGCAGCCGAGCTGGCTTGCGCATGCGCTCGATGGCCTTGATCTTCTCCGGGTTTGCCTCAATGCCGCGTTCCGAGACAAGGAAGGCGAGTAGCTTTCCGGCCGGGACGCCAAAGACACATTTTTTTGGGTTAAGCTTGACCTTGTATTCGCGGAGGTTGGCGAATGTTTCCTTCAAATCATCGAGGAGCGTGAGGTGCTGCTTGGTCTTCACCACGATGTCGTCCACGTATACGTGGATATTGCGGTCGAGTTTCCGCAGCAGGCATTTCTGCATGCAGTGCCGAAAGGTGGCGCCGGCGTTCTTCAAGCTGAACGATATGGTGATGTAGCAATACGCCCCAAAGGGCATGATGAAGGACGTCTTCAGGGCGTCGGCCGGGTCTAGCTTGATCTGGTGGTAGCCGGAGTAAGCGTCCAGGAAGGACAGGAGCTCACACCCGGCGGTCGAGTCGATGACTTGGTCGATCCGCGGGAGGGCGAACGGATCCTTAGGACAGGCCTTGTTGAGGCGGGTGTAGTCGATACACATGCGCCAGGTCTTGTTCTTCTTCAGGATGAGGACTGGATTGGCCAGCCACTCGGGGTGAAACACTTCCATTATGAAGCTGGCCGCCAAAAGCTTGGCGACCTCTTCACCAATGGTTCTTCTCTTCTCTTCGGAAAATCATCGTAGGGGTTGACGGACAGGCTTGGCGTCCTTGCAGACGTGAAGTTTGTGCTCGGCGTACTTCCTCGGGATACCCGGCATGTCCTTGGGGGTCCATGCGAAGATATCCCAATTCTCACAGAGGAAGTCAACCAGCTCGCCTTCCTATTTGCTGTCGAGGCGGGCGCCTATGACAACGTACTTGCTGCAGCTTGGGTCTTCTGGGTTGAGCTTCATTTTCTTGGTCTCCTTGGAGGGCTTGAAGGCGGCCTCGTCGGCCGGGTCCGGGGTCGGGATCGACGCGGCGGAGGCCTCGTCTGACAGGGCGATGATCCGGTCGAGCTGGCGCCGCTCCTCGGCAATGACCAGCAACTCGGCCAACTTGGCGCCGTCTCGGGCGCACTCCAGGGACTTGCGGTAATCGCCGGTGATGGTGACGAGGCCCTTGTGACCCGGCATCTTCATCTTCAGGTACGTGTAGTGGGGAACCGCCATGAACTTGGCGAGCGCAGGCCGGCCCAGCAATGCGTGATACGCGTTGGACAGGTCCACCACCTCGAACCAGATCGTTTCGCGCCGGAAGTGGCTGCTGTCACCGAACAGGACATCTAGCCGGACCCGGCCAATGGGGGAGAAGGAGAGGCCGGGCACGATGCCGTGGAAGATCGTTCGGGTCGGCTCCAGATCCTCGGCCTTGAGGCCGAGCTTGGTCATCGTGTCGCGGTAGAGGATGTTGATGTTGTTGCCGCCGTCGATGAGGACTTGGGAGAACTTGCATGCGCACCACGCGACGATGGTGGGGTTGAGGACGAGGGCGTAACCACCCGGACTCGGCATGACTGTCGGGTGATCCTCTCGGGTCCAGGTGACCGAGCGATCCGACCAATGCATGAACTCTTGCTTGGCCGGGACGATGGTGTTCACCTCCTGCCAAAGGAGGTGCTCACTACGCCTGTCGTCGCCGAGGCTGGTGAAGACGACGTAGGCCGTGTTCTGGTCCGGGTAGGTGTCATCGCACATCGCGCCGCCAGCTGGAGGTGGCAGTGGAGGCGGAGGCGGCTATCCCGCGCCTGGAGCCGGAGCCGGAGGGGGCGGGACGTCACCCCTCATGATGCGCTTGGTGATGGCGCACTACCGAAGAGTGTGCGTGGAGGGTCTTGCGCCGCTGTGGTGCTTGCAGGGGGCGTCGAGCATCTGCTCGAAGCTCATGGCGGGCTGCCATGCCGTCTTGCTGATTTGCCGGCGCTTTGCCGCTGGGTCCACCGCGAGCTCGGTGGCCGTGACGAGCCGGTTGTCGTGACGCGGCGCCGGCTGGTCGGCCTTGCGCTTGTTGTTCTGGTGGTGGTGCTGTCGGCTGCTTTCACCGGCCGGCTTCGGAGGGGGAACTGGCTTCGCCTTGCCAGCTTCATCCAGCGCCACCTGGATCTTCATGGCAGAGTCGGCGTTGGCGTACTTGTCCGTCGTCATCATGAGCGCGGCCATGGTGGCCGGCTCAGAGCGTAAGAGCTTGTGCTTGAGGAGGGTGCCGTCTCGGCACCCGCTGATGAAGTACTAGATCGCCTGGAATTCATGGACGCCCTCGCAGCTGTTCCGGAGCTCGGTCCAGCGTGCGAGGTACTCGCGACCGGTCTCCGTAGGCCCTTGCACGCACATGGCAAGCTGGCTAGGGCGGCCGGGTCGCTTGTAGGTCCCCGTGAAGTTGCGGACGAAGGCTTCCTTCAAGTCCACCCACGTGTTGATGCTGCCCATCGGCAGGCTGTTCAACCACGTGCGAGCCGACCCTTGGAGCATGAGCGGTGCGTAGCGCACGTCGAGACGACGATTGGCACCGGTGATGCCAATGGCCATGGTGTAGTTGGTGAGCCAGTCTTCTGGCTTCACCGTCTCGTTGTACTTGGGAGTGTCGCGGGGGAGCATGAATCCTTTGGGGAAGGTCTCCTCTCGGATGCGCGGGCCAAAGCACGCCGGCCCGATAGCGCCGCTCTCCTCCACCTCCAGGGAGCGAGTGATATGATCGAGGCGGTGGCGAGCATTGGCATCGTCGATGGCGCGCGGGCCGAGTCGACTTGCGTCCAGGCCACGGGGGGCCGAGTCGGTTGGAGCCAGACGCCGGCCATGCTAGCCGGGTCCGCGCTGGATCTTTAGGACGGGCTCGTCGCCCAATCCGCCGGCGGCTGTAGCGGCCGGGTCGCGCCGAGTCCGGGCTCGGCCGGAGTGCGCCTCACCGGGTGGCGAGGAAGCGGTGTGCAGAAGTTCGCCGGACCCGCCAAGGCGGGCGGAGCCGGAACCCGCCGGCTCGGCGAGCTGGTTCAGGCAGTCCTGCTGGGTGTTGGCGGCGTGGAGGAGTTCGCGCATCCGCCCGATGCGCTCTTTTAACTCCTCACCCGCGAGCTGGTCCAGGCCAGCTACGGCTGCCTGGGCAGCGCGCATGTTCTTCGTTGGGGTCTCGTAGACGGTTGGGACGGCGCCGAGGGCCTGGCCGATCGCTCCTCCCCGGGCACGCACATCGGCGGCCCGGCTTGGCTTGCCGCGGCGGGCGTGAATCCGTAGGTGGCATCGCGCTCCAGCTGAGCGGCGTCCAGGCGACGCTGAGTGGTGGCGAGCGTCTCGGACAGGTCCAGCTTCTACTGGCGCCTTTCCCCGAGCTGGTTTCGGGCCTCAGCGACGTTGGTGGCATCGACGTCGGTGCCGATGGGGATGCGGAGGCTCTGCATCGCGGCGTGCAATGGATCGGACGGCTTGATCCGTTCCGCTACGGCCCTGGCTTCGGCATCCTTCCTCATCTTGCTCGACGAGGAGGAGGCGCCATCGCCGATGATGAAGACCTCCACATGGACGTCCATTGTGTAACGCCCTCGATGCGGCTATATCTCCTACGTGTCGAAGCATGACTTAGAGGCATAACCGCATTGAAAGCAATGTCGCAAGTAAGGTAATCTTTACAACAACCCATGTAAAATAGATAAAAGGAGTAAAGGATACATAGTTGGCTTACACTCGCCACGTCACACAAATACATGAATAACATTACAATCATCCAATTCACTCATGGTCCAACTACGGTACCAAAATAAAAGATCAACCCCAACATGCGACATGGTCCTGATCGCCCCAACTGGGCACCACTACTGATCATCAGGGAAAGACACATAGTAACGGCGAGAGTCTTCGTCGAACTCCCACTTGAGCTCAAGCGCATCATCTGGAACAGAAACATCGGTCCCTGCATCTGGTTTTGGAAGTAAACTGTGAGTCACGGGTACTCAGCAATCTCGCACCCTCACGATCAAGACTACTTAAGCTTATAGGTAAGGCAAGGTAATATGTGGAGCTGCAGCAAGCGACTAGCATATATGGTGGCTAACCTATTCGCAAAAGAGAGCGAGAAGAGGAGGCAAAGCACGAACGAAGAACTATAGAACAACCTACGTCAAACATTACTCCAACACCGTGTTCACTTCCCGGACTCCGCCGAGAAGAGACCATCACGGTTACACACACAGTTGGTTCATTTTAATTAAGTTAAGTTTCATGTTATCTACAACCAGACATTAACAAATTCCCATCTGCCCATAACTGCAGGCACGGATTTCGAAAGTTCAAATCCCTACAGGGGAGTCCCAACTTACCCCATTACAAGCTCTCACGGTCAACGAAGGATATTCCTTCTCCCGAGACATTCCGATCAGACTCGGTATCCCGGTTCTACAAGACATCTTCGACAATGGTAAAACAAGTCCAGCAACACCGCCCGAATGTGCCGACAAATCCTGATAGGAGCTGCACATATCTCGTTCTCAGGGCACACTCAGATGAGACTAGCTACGAGTAAAACCAACCCTCAAGTTTCCCCGAGGTGGCCCCGCAGGCAGCTCAGTCGGACCAACACTCAGAGGAGCACTGGCCCAGGGGGTTTAAATAAAGATGACCCTTGGGCTCCAGAAACCCAAGGGAAAAAGAGGCTAGGTGGCAAATGGTAAAACCAAGGTTGGGCATTCCTGGAGGAGTTTTATTCAAGGCGAACTGTCAAGGGTTTCCCATTATCACCCAACCGCGTAAGGAACGCAAAATCTGGGAAAATAACACCGATATGACGGAAACTAGGGCGGCAAGAGTGGAACAAAACACTAGGCAAAAAGCCGAGCCTTCCACCCTTTACCAAGTATATAGATGCATTAAGATAACAAGATAATATAGTGATATCCCCACAATAAACAATGTTCCAACAAGGAACAATCTCCAATCTTCACCTGCAACTAGCAACGCTATAAGAGGGGCTGAGCAAAGCGGTAACATAGCCAATCAACGGTTTGCTAGGACATGATGGGTTAGAGGTTTGACATGGCAATTTGGGAGGCATGATAAGCAAGTGGTAGGCATCGTAGCATAGGCATAGCAAAAGAGCGAGCATCTAGCAAGCAAAGATAGAAGTGATTTCGAGGGTATGATCATCTTGCCTACAAAGTTGTCAGAGTTGACTTGATCCTCGTAAGCAAACTCAACGGGCTCCTCGTTAGCAAACTCGTCTCCCGGCTGTACCCAAACAAGACAAACAAGCAAAAGGAACGCAATCAACCACGTGCAAAGCTCGAACCACATGATGCAAACATGGTATGCTATGCGGGATGCGATATGTGATGCATATGCAAGATTTGACAAGGAATGATTGGACCTGGCCTCAACTTGGAAATCCAAGAGTTCCACTAGAAAGGTGAGGTGATTTCGGTTGAAATCGATATAAAGATCACCGGAATCGGATGCACGGTTTGGAAATGGCAAGCAAAACAAATATGGCACCGGTCTGCGATAATCAACAAGTAGCCATCTAAATGCATCAAGATAATTATGCTACAGCACTCAAACATGATAACAAAATACATGGCAGGGATCTACTCATGATTCTTGACAAAAGATGAACACTGAGCTACGGCCAATTCATCCATTAACAGGTTCAAACAAGCATGGCAAAAATGCAAACAATAAAAGGTTTCAGACTTAGTGAAATTAACACAAGTCTGAAATTTAACATCAGGTAGCACACTTTGGAGCATGAAAACTATATGCTACATGAACTTAAAATGGCAAATAAAGGCATGGCATGAAGCTACTCAAAGCACTTAACAAAATTCCCTTAGTGACCTTGAGCCAAAAGGGATCAGAAAATACAATTGCAAGCATGTGAACATGGCAAAAACATAATCAGATTACAGACTTGTGAAAAACTGGAGCATGCAAATCTGTTAACGAGTATGCATGTTTACGAGCTCGATGCACTCACTACAGGGCATGGCATGACAAAGTAAGCATACACCCATCAAGAATACATATCATAGAAGCTAGACATGGCAAGAAAAACAACATAGCATGCACGGATCAATAACAACATCCTCGGCAAAATCGCTAACAAGTCAACAATCTGCCAGGAATCACGAAATAGCAAAAGTAGAGCTCGATTGACTCAAGCTAGGGTGCTCCATAAATGCGAAAAAAGACATGGATGGATAGATCACCACAATGTTAACAAAACATCCTTACTGATCATCCCCAAAAGAGGCACGAATCACTAGGAAACAACATGAACATATGGCATAATGACACAAATCAGGACAAGGACTTAGAGAAATTCTAAGTCCCTGAAATCAGCATTAACGAATGCACTACTTTGCAAGCTTGTGCTAGTCACCACACATATCAAAAAAATACATGGTAAGCACCTCTGTAAAGATGGCATGGCATATAACAAAACACATGTAGAGCTCAGGAGCATATCATGCACACATTAATCATGGCAAAAATGACAAATAGCTATTTGATGCAGCAGATCTGACAATTTTATCATATAGCTCTCTTCCAACAGCATTTTGGGCATCAAGATGAGCTCAAATGAAAATGATGTAATGAGATGAAATGATGTACTCTCTGAGACGAACATTTTGATATGCTACACGCGCAAATCGGAGCTACGGATGCGGAGTTACGATGCGATGAACAATGCTAAAAATATATAAAAAAAACTAGGGACTTAGAGAGAGGCAAAAGTCAACCCTAGGGTTTACTGTAGCACCAGATCCAGATCGGGCACGGACTTCGAGGCAGCGGCGGGTCTCGCCGGATCTCCGTCAGAGAAGTGACCGAAGGAGGCCGGGGTGGGCGGAGCCGGCCGGATCCGGGCGGCGCCGGCGAGAGGAGGCGGCGGGGCGACGAGGGGGACTCCGGGCGGCGCGCGGCAGTCGGCGGTACGGCGAGTCGGCGGCC
>NC_041390.1:432548520-432556136 GCF_002162155.2 Triticum dicoccoides
GCTCGCGCGGGACACGTGGCGAGCGGTGGTTGGACGGGGGGGGCGGACGTGTCCGGCCTGGTCGGACGTGTCCGGCCTGGTCGGACGCGTCCGGCGGCTGGAGGTGGAAGGAGACTAGGTTTAGGGTTGAAATGACCCGGGATTTGGAGTGGGAGGACCTATTTATACATAGGAGGAGCTAGGAGGCTTCAAATGGAGTGTGGTTTTCGGCCACGCGATCGTGATCGAACGCTCTAGATGATGGAGAGGGTTTAGGTGGGTTTTGGGCCAAATTGGAAGGATGTTGGGCTGCAACACACACGAGGCCTTTTCGGTCCCTCGGTTAACCGTTGGAGTATCAAACGAAGTCCAAATGGTACGAAACTTGACAGGCGGTCTACCGGTAGTAAACCAAGGCCGCTTGGCAAGTCTCGGTCCAATCCGGAAATGTTTAACCGCCACACATGAAAAGAGGTAGAAAGGACCATCGGAGGAGGTAGGAGCGCCGGAATGCAAAACGGACAACGGGGAAAAAGCTCGAATGCATGAGACGAACACGTATGCAAATGCAATGCACATGATGAAATGATATGAGATGCATGACAAAGGCAACAACACACGGAGACAAAAATCCGAACCTGAGGAAAATAAAATAATTTAGCGCCGGAAACGGCAAGAGTTGTGATACATATATGGTAAATTACATCCGGGGTGTTACACATTGCCCTGGCGGAAACACCGCCGCTGAGGGAGAGGGGAGAGTCGGAGTAGCTGAGCGCCTCGCTGGGGTACTCGTCGGCGGCGAACGCATCAGAAATGCGCAGCGCGGCGAAGGAGGCGGCAAGCGTGCCGCCGACGTTGTCCGCCAGCGCGACGGACTCGTCGGTGTAGGAGAAGGGCCCCGTCTGAAGCATGCTCCCGGCCAGCTCCTCGAGCTGCCCCACGGTGGGCGCCAACTATCATGGTGGGCTCACGGCAGATGTTAAAGGATGGCTAAAGAGAGGAGGAGGCTCAAGGGCGCTGGTGGACTCCAGAGGCGAGGTTGGCATGAACGGGCGCGGGACGCCGGACATACCCAGGTTCGGGACTCTCCGGAAAGATAATACCCCTTGTCCTGCCGAGTGTAGTTGGATGATCGATAGTACAATGTTGCTCCTGGAGCTGTATGGAGGAGGAAGGAAGCTGGCCAAGGCTTGGGCTGCTACTTCTCTCCGGTATTGCTGTTTTGTGGCAAGTCCTATGCTTACTTGCTTTTCTCTCGTATGTGTTTTCTGCTTGCCCTCTCGCTTGCTCCTCTGTATGATCGCGGGCTCCCTATAAAACCCCCCGGGGGTACATTGGTAATGTTACAAGTTGGTGGGTCCATATTGTCGGTGTCCGGGGACCCGGGCTGGGTCCCGCTGAGGGCTCGTGGTTCGCCGGGTTCCCCTAGGTGCGGGCCCTGCATGCCTAGGGGGATTGTGCGTCGGCTTGTCGATCGTTAGGGCGTGGCCGAGTCGAGTCGCGTAAAGTGCTCTCCGTCAGGTTGCCGCTTGCAGTCGTCAGCGGTGAAGGCGGGGGCACTATAGCCACGGCAGCCCTGGTCAGCGGGTAGGTGAGAGGCATTGTTGCCACGTTCCTGCTGACCAGAGGCATGGGCGGGGCACTATTGCCTCGGTCACCGTTGATTGAAGTCTCGTCCCCATCATACGGCCTGGATGGGACGGGAGTTGACCCGCGGCTGGATTGCGTAGCACGCCACGGGTGGCGCTAGCTTGTTGAGGAGGCTTTGGTCATGCTGGGTTCGGCTGTCTTGCGCTAGTTGTTGGGGCCGAGTCGACGTGTCTTATCGGGTCGGCTAGTCTGGCCGGCTTGCGGAGCTTGGCCGAGTCGAGCGACCCGGCCAAGCGCGTGTCGGTATTGAGGGGCGGTGCCAACCCCATTTTTTTAAGAGGATCCGGGTTCCGTTGCCTGCCCGGGGTCCATCCCCCCAACAGAGGGGGAACACAATAAATAACAGAGCAATCAAATGTAACACAAAGCAAGATGCGGCAATATGTTGTGCTAGGGGTGACCTACCGTAGGGACATGTGATACCGGTGAAGGGGGGAAACATCCGGGAAAGTATCCCCGGTGTTTCACATTTTCGAACAGATGAATCGGAGGGGGAAAGTTGCGTGTTCTCTATGCTAGGGAGGTGTGGAGGACGAACAGGCTGCGTATCCGCATTCATCTCGTCGTTCTAAGCAACTTTCATGTACAAAACATTTTCATCCGAGCTACGGTTAATTTTCTATGCTTTTCTAAAGTTTTAATCATTTCCTGGAATTAATATTATTTTGAAATAAAAGAATAAAATGCTATGGGTACACAGAGAGTGTACCCAGAGAGGTGCATATGTGGCTGACAGCGGGACCAGTTCACTGGGTCAACTACCCGATCAACAGAGGCTGACTGGTGGGCCAGTCAAAGTCAACAGCCTAGTCAGCGTTGACCGTTGACCTGGTCAACCTGACAGGTGGGTACCACATGCCATAGGCCGGACATTTAATTAACCGTCTAATAGTTAATTAGCAGGTTAATTAAGTTTAATTAACCTAGATTAATTAAGTTAATTATGTTAAATAATTAATTTATTATTTGTTTGTTTTTTAACCCTTTTTATTTTATAAATCGTTCCAGGGGGCTAGGCCCCACGTGTCATTGGCCCTAGGGGCCAAACGGGCGCGCGGGGAAAGGCGGGTTGCAGGCGTAGGGGCGCTGTGAGCGCCCAGATCGCACGGGCGCATGCCCAAGGCCGCGGCAACAGCCACTGCAGGGGCGGGCGCGTGTCGGCCGGTGAGCAGGGGGGCCGCAGGCGAGGACAGGTGACGCCGACTGCCGGCGCGACAGCGTGGGGGGGTCAGTCGACGGAGGAGCCAGAGCTCCGACGAGCGCGCGAGGAAAGGCGTTGGCGGTAGCAGTCGTACGCAGCAGCGCAGCAGGGGCAGGGCGGGGAAGCGATAGTGGACGGGGAGGCGGGAACGCGGGCAAGGCCTCGTGCGGTGGCGGGGCTCGCGTGCGAGCGGTGAGGCCACGGGGCGCGGGCAGTGGTTGCGGGGCGCGCCCCGGCTGCGTCAAGGAGCGGTCGTGCATGAGTGGGCGCGGCTATCGGCGCGGTGAGCGCACAAACAGAGGCGGCGGCCAGCGGTGTCTTCGAGCATTCCACGGCGAGGGAGCAGAGGAGGAGGGAGAGGATGGATGGTGGAGCTCACAGTGGAGCCGTAGGGCATGGCAGCAGGCTTGAGGGAGGCTCGGGGTGGCCGGAGTCGGCAGTGGCGTGCAGAGGCCCGAGGAGGAAGCCGAGAGCGGGGCGGCGTCGTGGGGGCGCCCTGGCACGGTCGCGGTCAGCGCGGCGAGAGGCGCCAACGGGGGAGAGGGGACGGGGCGTGAGGATGAGGGTGAGGGCCGGCGAGGCGGCCAGAGGGGGGTAGCCGGTGCGGCGTCGAGCACGAGGGAGTTCCTCTCCCTTGAGGAATCATGTGTGCGCGCGAGCGCTCCTGTGGGTGACGGCGGATCAAGGGGAGTGGGGATAGCTTAGGGTTTGGGGCTGGACCCCTGGGGTTATAGCCAGGGCCTGGGCCGGCCTAGGTGGTGCCCTGGTGGGCCGAGGCCCATGGGGGGTTGGCCTTTGTTTTTTATTTATTTTAGTTTGTTTTGTTTTCTTTACTTTTTCTTATGTTTCTTTTTTTTCTTTTAGCTCCTAGTTATTTTAGTTTTAATAAAATACCAAAGTGGCTCCTAAATTGATGTTGAAAATTATGTCACAACCATAAAAAGTTTCATCCCAAAATAATATAGTTTAGTATTTTACAAAATATAAAAGGCATTTAATTAATGGTTTTAACTACTGATTTAATTAGTTTAGTGCATTTTAGCATTTTATAAAGACTTGGTTTCTCCACCAATATATCTTATGAATTATTTGTCACAATAAGAACATTTTAGTTTTGACTTTTGAAAACTTTAATTGTTTGACTTAAATTCAATTTTGAATTTGAATCGCTTCTAAACTATCGTGAGATTATCAACAGTAACTGAGGTGACATGGCATCATTAGCAGGGAATTACTGTAGTCTAATTATTCGGGCATCACACCTCCGCACCATCTACGGTGTCAACCATACTCTTTGGATGATAAAGTCATTAGTAAAGAGACGAGGCTTTGATACCAATTGAAAGGATCGATATAGTTGACTAGAGGGGGGTGAATAGGCAACTAACAATTTTTAGCTTTTCTTTACCAAATTAAACTTTGCATCAAAGTAGGTTGTCTAGATGTGCAGCTAGGTGAGCAACCTATATGATGCAACAACGACAAGCACACAAGCAAGCAAGGGAAATAATACAAGTAAGTTTGCACAAGTAAAGGTATGAGATAACCAAGAGTGGAGCTGGTGAAGACGAGGATGTGTTACCGAAGTTTCTTCCTTTTGAGGGGAAGTACGTCTCCATTGGAGTGGTGTGGATGCATAATGCTCCCCAAGAAGCCACTAGGGCCACCGTATTCTCCTCACGCCCTCACACAATGCGAGATGTCGTGATTCCACTATTGGTGTCCTTGGAGGCGGCAACCGGACCTTTACAAACAAGGTTGGGGCAATCTCCACAAATTAATCGGAGGCTCCCAACAACCCACGAAGCTTCACCACAATGGAATATGGCTCTGCAGTGACCTCAACCGTCTAGGCTGCTCAAACACCCAAGAGTAACAAGATCCACTAGGGATTAGTGGGGGAATCAAATTTCTCTTGGTGGAAGTGTAGATCGGGGCCTTCTCAACCAATCCCGAGCAAATCAACAAGATTGATTGGCTAGGGAGAGAGATCAGGCGAAAATGGAGCTTGGAGCATTAATGGAGCTTTGGGGGAAGAGGTCAGTCAACGTTGAAGAAGAAGACCCCCTTTTATAGAGGGGGGGACAATCCAACCGTTACCCCCTAAAACAGCCCCGCAGAGGGTGGTACTACCACAGGGGGCAGCGGTACTACCGCTGGGACCAGCGGTACTACCGCTCCCCCTCGCGGTACTGCCGTGCAGTCTGGGAGGGTTGGTGTATGAGCAGGAAACAGACCCAGTGTGGTACTTCCGCGGTGGTAGGGCGGTACTACCTCTCTCGAGCGGTACTACCGGTTCTACTACCGCTGCTTAGTGCCGCACAATCCGACACGAGAGGTGACCCCCTCGAGTCGACGCGGTAGGAGCCCGGTACCACAGCGGTACTGCGGCTGAGGACCCACAAGCAGTACTACCGCTGGGTACCGCGGTACTACCGCTTCGACCAAAACAAGCTCATAAAGCAGGGAAAGAGACCTCCATCGACACGGGAAGGTTCAGTGGGTGCGAAAAGGAAGTGTACGTGTTGATTCCACCCTAGCCTTACCAAAGCGGACCCCCTCTTGATAGTACGGTGACTCCTACGAGACAAGTCCACCAAACCAGAAATGAAAGAGCTACACCGTCTTGAATAAAAACTCCGAGGGGAAAGAATCGTCTCATGCCAAAGGATGAATCTCTGAAATGCTCAAATCACACGATTAGTCCGCAAAAGCATTGTCATCAATCACCAAAACACCTTAGGGATAAATATGCCCTTACAAGCGTCATCCTAATAATAATTATTGTCAATGAGGTGTATGAAAAACGAACCAAGAGAGTCAAGTTCTACCTCCGAGTCCGGATTATCCTGGTCGTCATCAACGTTCGGTTCAGAGGGTTCATTGCTTTTCTTCTTGGTAGGTCTTTTAGTAACCTTGGTCTTGGGCGAGGTGTCGTGGCTGGTTTATCTTGAGGTTTCTTCTTCCAAAATGAGTCATCACCCTGTTAAAAGATTGACAGAGGATATAAAAGATTACACAGTTAAGAATATCAAGTACAAGCAGGAGTGAGGCAATTCTTACAGCTGACGGTTTATTCAAAGTATAGAAGGGACTTAACGCGATCTTGCTGTAGACAGCCTCCGATTCATTCAGTATTTTCTTAACAGACTCAGTAACTTCAGCCTCTGTTAGCTGAATATCAATATGTCGTTGAGGATCTTTCGAGTCCCCTGTGTACTCACACATTAATCCGGGGCGACGGCTTAACGGTAAAATACTCCAAGATATCCAGCAACGAACAAAGTCAACTCCTGTCAAACCATTAGCCATAAAAGCTCTGAGCTTGGCGAGTTGTGGCGCATATGTGGCCCGTTCCTTGGCAGTTAGCCGTTGCGGAAATGGATGTGTGTTGGTAAGCCGGTGAGCACGATAACCTGACAGAGGGTTCTCATCATTAGGGGAAGTATCCTTACAATACAACCAAGTCTGGTTCCAATCCTTAGGATGATTATGAAGTTTTGCGTGAGGGAAGATGACGTCCTTCCTTTTCTGAATGGAAACGCCGCCAAGTTCAGTGTTGGGCCCGTCTACAAATTCAGTACGACGGTTCAAGTAGAAAAAATCCCTGAACAATTCAACGGTCGGCTCTTCTTGCAGATAGGCCTCACAAAACACTTGAAAGTTGCAAATGTTGGACACATAGTTTGGTCCAATATCTTGAGGGTGGATCTGGAAGCTGGCCAGCACATCATGAAAAAACTTGGATCCGAGCGGTTTAAAACCACGGCTCATATGATCAACAAATACCACTACCTCGCCATCCTTGGGGGTAGGAGGATTTTCTGGACCGGGAACTCGCCAGTGGATTTCGCTTCATTTTGATAAAGCGCCAGTTCTGACGCATCCATCTAGTTGATGTTCAGTAACCTAGGAAGAGGCCCAGTTACAAGCATAAAATTGTTTGGCCATTTCAAATGAAGAGTTGGAAAAACATTAATGTCAGTTTAAGGTTTATGACGGACAAGCATAGAGCGACATGAGATCAGAAGGATAAGACAGAGGCGGATGCACATTGTTAAACTGGAGCCTGGCAAGGATAACCGAATCGGCGGTTTAAAAGGGGACTAATGGTACCTACCGGATTATCATTTCCTAAAAAGGTTAAACCGCCTACATTAGTATGGAAGGCACAAATCTAAAAATGTCTAAGTAAGGGAAAAACAAGTTTCACAGATCGATATGGTAATTTCAGATCTGCAGTGTATCAGTAAACCAAAGGATATTCAGGCTCAAAATACAGGCGTTTAAATAGTTCATTAGGTCCAGATGGGTTTTGTAACGCCCCGAGACCGATGTGCCAGGTGTCGTTCAGTTATTCGTTGTTGTTGTCTTGTCATTGGCTTGCGTGCTGCTTTTCATCATGTCATCATGTGCATTGCATCATCATGTTTTCAAAACTTGCATCCGTCCCGGTCTCCTCGTTCCTTCCGTTGTCCGTTCTGAGCCCAACCACACTTGCACGCGCCCGCGGCATGTCCGAAATATTATTTTATAAGTGGCCGGAAAATGTTCTCAGAATGGGATGAGAGTTGTCGTGCGGTCTTATTATAGTGTAGGTAGACCACCTGCCAAGTTTCATCGCATTCGGAGTTCGTTTGACGCCCCAACGGATAACTATAGCGTCAGTATAGCCGGTCTAATGTCGGACGTTTTCGGTCTCCGGAAACAGTTACCGGGCTGCACTCCTCTCCTCTCATCTCAGCCCAACCTCTCTTCACAGCCCACTAGCCCACCTATCTAA
>NC_041390.1:432556212-432558555 GCF_002162155.2 Triticum dicoccoides
CCCCTTATCTATATATAGACCTTCCCCTTCCATTTTTGGGCATCCCTAGCCCCCCACCTACCTCTAGCCGCCTCCCACCTCCATTTCCGCGCCACCCGCTCCAGCTCCGCCACTTGGCGCCGCCGCCGGCGCGCCCCGAGCCAACCGGGGGCCGCCACGTCGCCCCTGCCTCCCTCCAGCGCCCCCATCCGCCCGAAGCCCAGCGGAGGCCCGCCCCGAGCCGATCTGGGCCCGAGGCGCCCGCCCGCGCCGCCGCCTGCCCGAGAGCCGCCTGGCTCTCGCTCGCATCTCCGTCGCCCGAGCAGCTCGCTCGCCCGCGCCTCCCGATCTGCGCCGCCGACCCCGCCGCCGCGCCCTGCAGTCCTCCGCCCCAGGTCGCCGCCTCCCCGTCGACCTTCACCTCCTCTCCTTCTCCTCCTTCACTTCTCGTGCTCACCCCGCCGATCCCTTCCTCCCGCAGGTAGCCGCCGCCGCCATGGAGTCGTTCTGCCGCCGCCGCCACCGGGAACGGATGGATCCGGCCGGGATCCGCCGGATCCGCCCCATCCCAGACTCCTCCGGCCATCCCTCGCCCACTGCCGGCTCTCATCGCCTTCCGCGCCGCCGGCCTCGTCTCTGTGCGTCGGGAGGACGACGCAGGCGCTGCCGGCCTCGTGGCCCGACCTCCCCACATGGGCCTCGGCCCCTCCCCTTCGCAGCCCAGCGCGCCAGCCTCTCCAGCCGCGCCAGATCCAGCCCAGCCGGCTCTAGCCTCCTGCTCCACCGCACCCTCCAGACTGGGCCCGAGCCAAGGCCCAGCTCGCTCGCTCCGCGACCCGCGCCAGCCGCAGCGCCTCAAGGCCCAGCTCGCCCGGCCCAGTGGCCCTCTGGTGAGCGCCCACGCGCTATCCTGCGCCCCCAGCGCACTTTTGTTTCCTGCGTCGGCCCGTGTGGTTTGGTTTCGGCCCGCGTAGGTTTTTTTCCTGCGTTGCGAATTTGTCTATTTATCCAGAGATTGCTGTTTTTACAAAAAAAAACCCTAAACTTCATGCATTAATAACTTCATAACCGTGCATCGGATTAAAATGTTTTATATATGAAACTTGCTCAGAATTTTGTGTAGATTAATAATATCCAACTTTCATCTATGTTTGAAATGTTAAAAATGTTGTTTGCATTAATTTACTCCTATGTCATGCTAAAATGCTTTATTTCATAACTAAATAACCGTAGCTCCGATTTAAATAAACTTTATATGTAAATGGGGTAGAATTTTGCCTAGTTTAACATGGTAGCCTTACTTTGCATGTTTAACAACCCTAAAATTGTGTTTAGGGCAGAACAGGACCTAATCTAAAATATGCTATGGGGATTTACCGGAATTGTTGTTTGTTGTTCCCGGCCTCAGTTAAACTTGCCTAGATAGGTAGTTTTGTTGTGCTTCACCTCTTGCCATGTTAACCAACATTTAATATTGTTGAGTACATAAACGAGATCAAACTAAATAACGTGTCGTGGTGTTTCATCAATATGCAACTCGTTGCGTATTGAGCTCCACTTAATTTGTAGTGTTGTTTGTTGCACTTTGCCATGCCATGTTTCATTAAACCGGACATGCATCATACTCGATTGTGCATCGTGCCATGTTGATGTGTGGGTTGTTTACTATGTTGTGTGCTTCTTTTCCGGTGTTTGCTTCTTCGGGTTGGTTCCGATAACGTCGAGGTTGTGAGGATCCATTCGTCTACGTCCGTTTGTCTTCTTCATGGACTCGTTCTTCTTCCTTGCGGGATTTCAGGCAAGATGATCATACCCTCGAAATCACTACTATCTTTGCTATGCTAGTTTGCTCGCTCTTTTGCCATGCCATTGCTACGATGCCTACCACTTGCTTGTCAGCCACCCAAATTGCCATGTCAAACCTCTAACCCACCATGTCCTAGCAAACCGTTGATTGGCTATGTTACCGCTTTGCTCAGCCCCTCTTATAGCGTTGTTAGTTGCAGGTGAAGATTGAAGTTTGTTCCTTGTTGGAACATGGAGATGTTGTTCCTTGTTGGAACAAGTTTACTTGTTGGGATATCACAATATATCTTACTTAATTAATGCATCTATATACTTGGTAAAGGGTGGAAGGCTCGGCCTTATGCCTGGTGTTTTGTTCCACTTTTGCCACCCTAGTTTCTGTCATATCGGTGTTATGTTCCCGGATTTTGCGTCCCTTACGCGGTTGGGCTATTATGGGAACCCCTTGACAGTTCGCCTTAAGTAAAGCTTCTCCAGCAATGCCCAACATTGGTTTTACCATTTGCCACCTAGCCTTTTTCCCTTGGGAGTCGCGCATCCCGAGGGTCATCTTTATCT
>NC_041390.1:432558675-432560061 GCF_002162155.2 Triticum dicoccoides
GGCCAGTGCTTGTCTAAGTGTTGGTCCGAACTAGAGTCCTGTGCAGCGCCCCCTCGGGGCAACTCGAGGTTTGGTTTTAGTTGTACGGAGCGCTCATCTGAGTGTGCCCTGAGAAAGAGATATGTGCAGCTCCTATCGGGATTTGTCGGCACATTCGGGCGGTGTTGCTGGTTTAGTTTTACCCTGTCGAAATGTCTTGTTGTACCGGGATACCGAGTCTGATCGGAATGTCTCGGGTGGAGGTCTATTCCTTCGTTGACCGTGAGAGCTTGTGATGGGCTAAGTTGGGACACCCCTGCAGGGATTTGAACTTTCGAAAGCCGTGCCCGCGGTTATGGGCAGATGGGAATTTGTTAACGTCCGGTTGTAGAAAACCCGAAGTTGACCTTAATTAAAATACATCAACCGCGTGTGTAACCGTGATGGTCTCTTTCCGGCGGAGTCCGGAAAGTGAACACGGTTGTTGGAGTTATGCTTGACGTAGGTTGCTATAGGATCACTTCTTGATCATACTTTTATCGACCGTGCTTTGCCCTCTCTTCTCGCTCTTTTTTGCGATTGTAGCCACCATATATGCTAGTCGCTTGCTGCAGCTCCACCTCATATCTTGTCTTACCTATGAGCTTAAATAGTCTTGATCGCGAGGGTGCGAGATTGCTGAGTCCCCGTGGCTCACAGATACTTCCAAAACCAGCTTGCAGGTGCCGTTGAGTCCGTGCAGATGACGCAACCAAGCTCAGGAGGAGCTCGATGAAGATCTTGTCCTTTGTGTTGTTTCCGTTCTAGTTGATCAGTAGTGGAGCCCAGTTGGGGTCGATCGGGGACCTTTGTCGCATTTGGGGTTCTTCTTTTATTTTGGTTCCGTAGTCGGGCCTTGATTGTATTTGGTTGATGTAATGCTTTATTCATGTAATTGTGTGAAGTGGCGAGTGTAAGCCAACTATGTATCTCTTTCCCTTATGTATTACATGAGTTGTGTGAAGATTACCTCACTTGCGACATTGCTTTCAATGCGGTTATGCCTCTAAGTCGTGCTTCGACACGTGGGAGATATAGCCGCATCGAGGGCGTTACAGGTTTTTTCTATACGAAGAAGATATTCTAAGGATGAAAAAGGGGATTACAACTACGATTGCGCAAGAAAATGACGTAATCTGAGTTCGCTGCTTACACTATGGAGATGAACAGAGAAGAACAACCGCGAGCTTTGATGAACACTGAACCCCTAATGGCGAATCTAGAGCAGGGGAAAGGGAAAACTTATTGTTGCTGACAGAGCAGCGAAGGCACACCGCGTTTCTCTGGTACGTTCAGGTTGATGCAGCGGCCGGAGATGAGGTCGAGGGCGGAGCTTGACGACGACGGCCGCGCGCAAGGGTCAGGTCG
>NC_041390.1:432560200-432571210 GCF_002162155.2 Triticum dicoccoides
TATTTATAAGGTGAAGGGATAAGTGACAGGCGTGAAAATCGAGGAGCCCAAAAATTGGATCTGTGACAGAGCTGTCGCCTCGAGTATCGGAGGCTCATTAATGAAGGTGAGACATACAATTTTTAATAACAGGCGACGTCATGGCGGTTTATTACAATCTTGCAGGATGACGTCACGACGGATTACAAGGATATGCAAAGGCGCTAAAAGGGGGATTTTCTTAAGTGTTGAAGATTGACATGAACAGGTTCAAATCAATCTGGGGCCTAATGTTGGGAATATTACTACTGAGTATAAACCGACCAAGAAGGGCCAGGTTATGCCTGTAATGAGTTATTTATATCTGAAGCCCATGAAGACAAGGAGTGTGGCGCTTTACGAAGGAGAGCTAGCACGGAGGCCCAGGGCCCAAAGGCGGTTTAGGGCCCATAGACATAAACCGCCATATAGCATGTAACTTGTATTGTAGGATAGGAAAGGGTAGAAATCAGGCCGGACATGTTTATGAGCCGGCCAGGATTCTGTAAACCGGCGGACGTCAACCTGTGTATATAAAGGGACGACCCGGCGGCGGTTTAAGGAGAGACAACAAACAATAACTCAAGAGTCAGGCAAAGCGGATTCGCTCTCTGGTCATCGAAACCCTAGCAATTCCATCACAACTGGAGTAGGCTTTTACCTTCATCGTAAGGGGCCGAACCAGTATAATTTCTTGTGTCCCTTGTTCCGCTTTAACCCCTTTAAGCTAACTCGTCGCGATGGCTCCACAACTAAGTCCTTTCACTAGGACATCTGCCGTGACAAAATCACGACACGGCGGGATGCGGGGTCTACTAGAGATGCTCTTAATCAATATATTACAATGTACCCATTCTAAAAGAAGTGTGTGTTCAATAAACCCATTATGCGAGAGGCTCACATGATGTGTTCTACACTTAACAGATAAATATAGGGCTCATATGATTTGAAGCACTTTTGAAGGATTCTGACATGCTTTTCAGTCGTGAGGATTTTTTTTTATCTTGCATTTAGCGTTCGTTTTGTAAGAATAGAATTACTATATTCCATTATATTGTATTTGTATTGACTTGATTCATGCCCCTACAGAATTTATAGGATTGGAACGAGCAGAACATCTTATTCCTTTTTGTAAACAGAATGAGACCTTAAGCAAGTCATTATAATGACTAAGTAAATTAGCACTTTGTATTTTTTAAGCACATATACTTCATCAGACTATTTTAGGGATTTATCGTGAGTTTTGCAAGAGGTAGATAAATCGCCTGCTGTAGTGTAGTGACCGGAATCAAACGCAGCATCCAAGGTGGCGTATGCAGTGCTTCCTTCGTCCGTGTTTATCAGATCCCTTCCTATGTTGGATCAAATTTTGACCATCTACACAACGGAGAGGGAGGGGAAGCCAATACTTACACTGTGCAGTTGTTGACGCCGCATCACCGACCGAGCAGAGAAAAGAACTCGTCACCTCCAAGGACAAACGAGGAGCAAAACCACCTCTTGATCCACGCGCTGCCACCGACAGAGAAGAGCTTTGATCCACCACCAAATCCGTAGCTCGGTGGGCGACGTACGCTGCTCGCGTGCCAGCATTAGGAGCACTGACAAGGGGAAAAGAGAGCGGTGGAATTATTCTTCCAGATCGACGGCGAGACCTTTCCCAAATAGCCGTCATTGGCCACTACAGCTACCCTATCTACACGTCTGGAGGCAGGAAACGGGATCCCCACCTCATCACGTCCTCGGTGCGACGAGAGAAGGCTGGGATCCATACCCTCTCCGGCGAAAAAAGAGAGTAAACAACATAAAACTACTACAATTCAGGATAGGGTTTCAAAAAAACTACCTTTTTTTCGCTGACAAATCAAGTGTTGGCTGTTTCAAAAATATAATACTACATATCCGGGAATAGAAAATCCCACAAGCACGAACTTGGTTGAACACGTGTTGTAAATACCAGCGGTGCCGTTTCCTGCAAACTTGTCAAGTGCGACGAGATCGGGTTGAAAGCATCCATGCGACCAAATCCGCACCCATTTCTTGCATCCTCGATGACCGCTGAATAGCGTCCTGATCCACAACAGCCAACCGTGTTGTGTGTGGCCTACTTCACCGCCAAAACCCTCCATCATCGAGGAGATGGCGACGGCCCATGCCGTCGGCTGTGCATCCACCATCATGCTTGACATATGCACCATGGTCAGTAGCTGAAATCCATCTCGAGTTAGTGGCCATTAAGCCCATCAAGACGTACAGTTGATTAAAATGATTAAAATGAGACGGGCGTGCCGTTCATTATTTTGCAGATAGGCGGTCACATCCGGTTTAGTGTACGCCAGGACGAAACAAATGAACGCCCGGAGCCCCGGAGCACACAAAGGTGGGTCTGGTGGAGTACTACCACTGTGGAGAAATACTACACCAATTTGCGGCATGTATAGCGGCGGAGGATATGAATCCGCGCCGCGAATTTACGTTGAGCAGGAACGCACGTGAGCGCAATCCCCCAGCCCGAGATTCCCACGACCCCGTCCGTCTGCACCGCTGCACGAGGAGTCCATCCTGATTGATTTCCTTCCCCACACCGGAATCGCCTGCTGCCCATCACTCACTCATCAGTTTTAACCTTTAGTTTCGACCATCACCGGATCCGGATCCGGGGCATTGACGCGCCGAGAGCATACTTTACTGGTTTAGGCCATATCGCGATCCCGGAAAGGAGCCTGCCTAGCCTAAACTGAGCAGGAGCAGGAGCAGGAGCAGGAGCAGGAGCAGGCAGCTAATCCGGGTCCGGTGATCGATCATCGATGCGACGCACAGCGGGGGAGCGTGCAACGACCGAGGCCTGCGTGCGTGCGTGTGTGCAATTTGTGCCATGATGATAGCGCCGCGCGCGAGAGAATCATGGCTTAACCGTGTAGATTAATGGGTGGCTACCGTAGCTAGCCTAGGTCGTCTAGGTTTTTTTTATTTTTTGAGGTAAACCTAGGTCGTCTAGGTTTTTTTATTTTTTGAGGTAAACCTAGGTCGTCTAGGTGTGGCCTTTTCTTTTGTGTGCTCGGCTCGAGTATGAGTATGAGCAGCTAGTGCTCACTTTCTGCCACAAAAGTGGCATGGGCTTTATCACAAAGGAGTACTACCAAGTTTACGTAGGCTAAAAAAAAAATGTTACTAAGTTTACGTGACTGTCAAAAGGCGCATCATGCGGCAGCGGGAAGTTTACCCACCCTCCCTCCCCTCCATCTCCATGGGCCGTCTCAGCCTAAGATCAGATGTGTGGTCTACTAACGTCGATGTGACGCTGATAAAAACGGGCGAGTCCCTACAATCAATCAATCATGCATGGGTTTTGTGCTTTTATACGGTACATTGTTTGACCTGGTGGGTAGGTTCAACGACAAAAACGATAAACATGCACCGGAAAACAACTTGTCATCTTCTTTCTTTTTTCGAAACGGAGGCTCATGATCTCTTGTTAATTGGCGACTGTTTTAGCATCGCCGGAACAAAAGACTATCAAATCTCCTCCTTAAAATACAGGACTACTACTAGCTACTAGAGTAGTAGTATAGTTAACCCACATGGTCGCCCTGTTCCTTTTTTTTTCATATATAGTAGTAAAAAGAAAGGCTGTTTAAGTAGACATGTTCCTTTTGGGGCCATGTTAATTGGTCAATGGATCACTATTTATCAAACCCCCCTTTCCTTAAGATTCAGAGGAGCACTGCAACAGATCTAATCGCTGCATCGCAACTCCGCCAAATAGAGTTAGCACTTTCACCAATGCTAACCTGCATCTTGATCATCTGATGAAGCAAGGCCTCGGTAGCAGCAACCATGGCAGTGGGCAGTGGTGGTGTCTGGAATCCGAGGCAAAGACGCTGAGGAAGCGGTAAAGTAATTATAGCCCGTGAAAAGGTACTGCCTCCTTTTCAGTTTACAAGTCCTATGCGTATATATAGGTTGTCAATTTTATCATCTTAATATAAACTATATAACATAAAAATTATACGGTTTGAAAATAAAACATCTGAAGTTTATATTGATATATTTTTTACAATATATTACTTGTATTAGGTTGGTCAAATTAACGACTTAGGGTAGGTACATGTCTTGTAAACTGAGAAAGAGGTAGTACGTGCGGTGCACTGCGGTCAGGTCAATAAATAAGCACACGCTCGCTGCATTGATTCACCAAGTACGTACTCGTGCAAAACGGTGCGTACCACGCAGCAGCTACGTGTCGATCTGTCTGTCTGTCTCCGGAAGGCAGAGAAACTCGAGGAGGTCAGCCCTGCACCCTGCAGAGCTGAGCTGATGCTGCCCCCCGTCGGCGCCGGGAAAAAAAAGAAGTGAGAGAGAGAGCAAGGCGGAGGCGGGAGCAATTGCCATGGCAACCTCGCCGGGCCGCGGAAAAGGGGCCATGCATGCGCTTGCGGGCGAAAAGCTCGCTTTCGTGTTGACTTTACCCTCGGAAAGGTCGGGCGGGGCTGGGCTGGGATCCCCTCAAAAAGAAACGGCGACGCCCAAGGCCAGCTCCGGCCTCCCGCTCCGGCCATACATGATACATGATTCCGATACAGTTGATGCGGGGGCGTGCTTGCGGTGACCAGCATTTTGGTTTGCCGGACCTGGACTAGGCGCTGACATGATATGCATGTGCGTGCGCCGGGTGTTCACGTGCCCATGCGTACGTACTACGTAGTACTACAACGTTGCTTTGTCCACGCAGCTGCAAAGGCAAAGGCAAAGCGCAAAGCGCAAGCGCTGCCTTGTCCTTTCATCTGTTTCTCGTCGTCAGCAGCAGGCCAGCAAGCGTGAACTCAAGATGCCCACCCCACCGAGAGAGAGAAACAGACAGGTTGAGATGGTAGGGCATGGAGATGGAGGCATGGAGGTGATGGGGGTACCACGTTGTAAGACAATAAGATTTGGGGGAACCAGCACCACCCTCTAGGGGTGGCTTATCTCATTATATATAATGGATGTGTTACAATACGTACATAAGTACAGAAGCTATACATAGTCTAACACCCTCCCTCAATCTTAGCCACTTTCTAAAGAACTGAGAAGGGTAAGATTGCGCCTACAAGCCTCAAACTGTGGCAGAGGTAAAGGCTTAGTGAAGATGTCTGCAAGTTGATCCTTAGATGAGATAAACTTGATCTGGAGTTGCTTCTGTGATACACGTTCCCGTACAAAGTGATAGTCAACTTCAATGTGTTTCGTTCGGGCATGAAATACTGGATTTGCAGAAAGGTATGTAGCACCGATGTTATCACACCAAAGAATAGGAGGCTGTGGTTGAGACAAACCCAACTCCTGAAGCAAAGACTGCACCCAAATAATCTCTGCAGTAGCATTAGCCACAGTCTTGTACTCAGCTTCAGTACTGCTACGTGACACAGTAGCCTGTTTCCGAGCACTCCAGGCGATCAAATTAGGGCCAAAGAATACTGCATAACCCCCCGTGGATCGCCTGTCATCTGGGCTACCAGCCCAATTTGCATCAGAGAAGGCCGAAAGGACCCGAGAGGAAGTCGGCCGGATATGCATACCAAATGTCAGGGTGAACTGAACATAACGAAGAATGCGTTTAACAGCAGCCCAATGAGTATCTCTGGGAGCCTGAAGATACTGACAAACCCTGTTAACAGCATAAGAGATATCTGGTCTCGTGATCGTCAAGTACTGAAGTCCACCAACAATGCTCCTGTACTCTGTGGCATCCGCAGGAGACAAAAGCTCACCATCAACAGCTGTTATCTTGTCGGTAGACGACATGGGTGTGGTGGTCGGTTTGCACTTCAGCATGCCCGCTCTTTGTAACAACTCCAAGGAGTACTTCTTCTGCGTAAGGACAAGACCAGTAGCACGAGAAGTGACCTCAACTCCAAGAAAGTAGTGAAGCTTCCCAAGATCTTTGACCGCAAAATCAGCACCAAGAGAGCAGACAAGAGCATCAGCAGCATACTGAGAAGAGCTGGCAAGGATAATATCATCGACATATACCAAAAGATACATAGTGACTTCTGGCTTCTGTAGAAGAAATAATGAAGTGTCAGCAGTGGACGGCACAAACCCATGAGCACGAAGGGCAGAGGCAAGGCGGGCATGCCAGGCACGAGGAGCTTGCTTCAAACCATATAGTGCTTTGGAGAGACGACAGATATAGTCAGGACGATCAGGATCAGAGAAACCAGGCGGCTGTTTCATATAAACCTCTTCCTCCAAAAATCCATGTAGAAAAGCATTCTGCACATCAAGTTGACGAAGTGACCAACCACGAGAAATAGCAATGGAGAGAAGAAGCCGAATAGTGGTAGGCTTGACGACAGGACTGAAGGTGTCCTCATAGTCAAGACCATGGCGCTGCCGAAAACCGCGAGCAACAAGTCGCGCTTTGTAACGCTCAATAGATCCATCCGAATGCTTCTTCACTTTGAATACCCATTTTGAGTCAATAACATTTACCCGTGGTGGTGGAGGAACGAGAGTCCATGTCTTGTTACGAAGGAGAGCATGAAACTCCTGCTCCATAGCCTCTCGCCAATGTGGAATGCGCAGGGCAGCCTGATATGAGCGAGGCTCAGAAGATGGATCCGCAACAGCAGCAGCCAAACAAGCAGCCAACCAAGCAACCGTACCATCCTTACGTTCCTTAGGTTTGAAAATGCCACTGCGACTGCGTGTATGTGGTCGGGACACAGGAACCACCGAGGTCGACGGAGCAGCCTGCAACGGGCTGGAGGACGGCGACGTTGACGAGTCAGCCGGTGACGAGGAGCCAGACACAGTAGCCTCGGGGTCGGTCAGCGAAGAAGGCCGGCCCACCGGCGAAACCGGCAGAGCAGACGAAGCAGCTGGCGACGCCGGCGTCACAGACCGGGCCGATGGCGAGCCCGGCATAGTGGGCCGTGGTGCGGCCGGTGTCGCGGGCCGATCCGTGGATGAAGGCGACGTGAGGACGGCGTCGCGGACCCGAGCTGCAGGCGAAGACGGCGTGACGGGCCGAGCCGCGGGCGAAGACGGCGTGACAGGCCGAGCCGCTGAAGACTCGGCGGCCGCTGGCGAAGAGGGCCGAGCCGCTGGAGACTCGGCGGTCGCTGGCGTAGCGGACCGAGCAGTGGAGATGCTCGGCGCGACGGGCTCTTCGGGTGACCATGCATGGGCACGCGAATCGATGCCATGCAACATAGGGCGATCGACGTGCCCATCAGAAGGCGGCGATGATGATGGTGAATCCTCCAACAGTTCCAAACGAGCCCCACGTCCGGTTCCTGCACCATGGTTAGGTAACAGCAAAGGAGAGTATGCAACATCATCAAATTGGTCAGAAGCAACAGGGGATGAATGCAGAGATGGTGGTTCGACAGTGGACACAGGAAGTTTGGCAAAGGGAAAAACATGCTCATCAAACACGACGTCCCGAGATATATAGACACGATTAGTGGGAACATGAAGACATTTGTAACCTTTATGAAGAGAGCTATAGCCAAGAAAAACACACTTCTTAGAACGAAACTCAAGCTTGCGCTTATTATATGGACGAAGATGCGGCCAGCAAGCACACCCAAATACCTTGAAAAAGGTATAATCAGGTTGTTCATTAAGGAGAACCTCAATGGGAGTCTTCATGTTTAAAACACGAGTGGGAGTACGGTTGATGAGAAAGCATGCAGTGGTGAAAGCATCATTCCAAAACCGAAACAGAACGGATGCATGGGCCAAAAGAGTAAGACCAGCTTCAACAATATGACGATGCTTACGTTCGACTGAACCATTCTGCTGATGTGTATGTGGACATGCTAAACGATGAGCTATCCCAAGCGACTGAAAGAAGGAGTTGAGGTTGCGATACTCGCCCCCCCAGTCCGACTGGACATGAACAATTTTGTGCTTGAGAAGACGTTCAACATGTTTTTGAAACTGAACAAAAATATCAAACACATCAAATTTGCGTTTAATAAGGTAAAGCCAGGTAAAGCGACTATAAGCATCAATGAAACTGATATAGTAATTATGACCACTGACAGAAGTCTGAGCAGGACCCCATACATCTGAAAACACAAGTTCTAAAGGATGTTTCACCTCACGACTGGACTCCGAAAAAGGAAGTTGATGACTCTTCCCCTGCTGACAAGCATCACACACTGCTACATCTTTATTACTAGACAAACTAGGAAGCTCATGACGACGCAAAATATGACAGACAATAGGTGTGGCCGGGTGACCAAGACGAGCATGCCACTGTGACTGAGAGACCCGAACTCCACTGAAAACACGGGCGACGCCAGGATGCTCCAGACGGTAGAGGCCCTGGCACAACCGCCCACTAAGAAGAATGTCCCTCGTGCCCCGATCCTTAATAAAGAGATCAAAAGGGTGAAATTCACAAAGCACATTATTATCACGTGTGAGTTTAGGAACTGAAAGAAGATTACGGGTCACGGATGGAACTCGAAGAACATTGCGAAGCTGAAGACTCCTATTGGCATGTCTAGTGAGAAGAGATGCTTGACCAATATGAGAGATGTGCATACCTGCTCCATTGGCGATGTGGATCTTGTTGGAGCCATGATAGGGTTCACGAGTGTGAAGCTTCCCCATCTCGCTGGTCAGATGCTCTGTCGCCCCAGAGTCCATGTACCAGTGTGGATCGATGGAGTAGGACTGAGTGTGTCCCTGTTGCTTCTGCGGCGCGGGACGATCAGCCATGGCGACCTGACGGGCATTGTTGCGTGTATCTTTGCCGTCATTGCCAAGACCAAGGAAGCTTCGCTGGAAGCGCTTATGACACTTGGAGGCCCAGTGCCCATTGCGGCCACAAAGCTGGCACACACGTGGACTGCCAGCCCCCGGTAAGGTCGCAGTAGGTGGGGGGGCCGAGGCGGGCGACGGTGGCAGCCCCAAGGGAGACCGGGGTGATGAAGAAGAGCGGCCACCCTTGGTGGCGGCGTTGGCCGAGAGGGAGCCAGTGCCACTGGAGCGGCGTGTCTCGACCCGTTGCTCAGTGAGAAGGAGCCGAGAGAAAACCTCGTGTGCCAGCATGGGTGTCGAGTTGCCCCGCTCGTTGATGATCTCGACTAAGGCATCATACTCCTCATCAAGACCATTGACAATAAACGAGTTGAACTCGGAGTCGGTGAGGGGCTGTCCAATGGAGGCCAATGTGTCGGCGAGGCCCTTGACCTTGTTGTAGAACTCAGTGGCAGTGGAGTCAAGCTTCTGACACTCTCCAAGCTGACGACGGAGTGCAGAAACACGAGCCTGGGACTGCGCTGCAAAGGTTCGCTCAAGGATGGTCCAGGCCTCATGAGACGTCTTCGCGAAGACAACAAGTCCGGCAACTGCCGGCGAGAGCGACCCCTGGATGGAGGAGAGGTTCGCCTGGTCCTGCCCCGTCCAGACGCGATGGGCCGGATTGTAGACCGGACCGTGCACGCTGTCTACCAGTGCGGGTGGGCAGGGAAGCGATCCGTCGACGTAGCCTAGCAGGTAGTGACTCCCCAAGAGCGGGAGAACCTGCGCACGCCAGAAGATGTAGTTGTCGGCGGAGAGCTTGATGGTGATGAGATGACCGAAGTGAACCGGCGGCGGCGAAGACGATCCCATCGAGGGGGCTGCATGGGGTGCAAACACCATGGAGGCAGCCGGAGGCACCGAAGCCGATGCGGGAGGAGGCGGGACCATAGCCAGGGCGGACGCCGCAAAGCTCGCGGCCGGGTCGGACGCCGCAAGGCCCGCGGCCGGGGCGGACGCCGCCAACCCCGCCAGCGGGGTGGTGTGATCCGCTTGCGTCAGGAGCGACGGGACGACGCCCGCGGAGTCCGCAGCGGACGGCGGCGCCGCGGTGTGGACCACGAGGTCGCGCCCAATCGAGGGCGCCGGCGGCGTGGAATAGACGGAGCCGATGCTCCTGGTCCCGATCGGAGCCGGAACGGCGACGGCATCGAGCGGGAGGTTGAGCAGAGCCGCAAGAGAGGCCGGGAGGAACCCCGCAACAGTGGAACCGGTGGTGGCGGCGCTCGACATGGCGGCGGTGAAGGCGGCGGCGGCGGTGCGGGTATTAGGGTTTGGAAGCGGAAGCGATCGTAACCTAGCGTGATACCATGTAAGACAATAAGATTTGGGGGAACCAGCACCACCCTCTAGGGGTGGCTTATCTCATTATATATAATGGATGTGTTACAATACGTACATAAGTACAGAAGCTATACATAGTCTAACACACGTCCACGTACACGGCCGGCCGGGCGAGGAGGGGTCAGCGGAGGAGTGGACGGAGAGCGGCCTATCCATTCCATGCACGCACGCACGCACGCTCCCGTAAAAAGGAGCCCCCCGCCCCGGCTATCACCTTTCCGGAAAAGAGGAGGAGCTGACTTTACTTACCATTCACAAGCAAAAAGGTTTAACACTAACTTGATTTGTGCCCACCTTTTCCCCCATCATTTTCGTGGAAGCGGGCCATGCTCGTCGTGCGTGCCTTCCTCACACCAACTCCACCGCGTGACCCATGCGTGACCCATCCGGTCCGTTTTTGTTCTTTGGGGAAAATACGACCCAACGGTAATACCCAAACAGACAGAGTTGTCTTTTGAACACTTTTTTATCCCGCCCAACCCTAAACCTAGAGCAAACTTGGTCCAAAAATGCTCCCGAACGGACAGAAAACGGACGCTCTCCTCGCCTCTCTCGTCCGCTCCCGTCACCCCCTGTCCTCCCTCTGGCCCACAAATCAGTGAGACGAGAGCTACCGCGTGGCCTGCGAGGCCAGCGGCGATGCCACCGTCGCAGGACGCAGCTACGGTGCGCGCGGGGCGAGGCGGGACTGGCGAGCTCGGGTTGAGGCAGGGGCACGCGACGGCGGCGAGCTCGGGACGAGGCTTGGGTGCAAGCGCACAGCACGACGAGCTCGGGGTGGAGCAGCGGCACGTGCGCGGCGGGGCCGCGGCGAGCTGGGGTCGGGGCTGGCGCGCGCGTGGGGCG
>NC_041390.1:432571671-432614990 GCF_002162155.2 Triticum dicoccoides
GAGGCGGGCGTACGGACACGACAGGGCAAGCTCCGACGAGGCGTGGGCACGATATGAACGACCTCTGACAAGGCAAAAGGCGCGTCGGATAGTTTGGGGTCCGAAAGTCCTTCTAAGTGTTGGATGCAGATGTCCCATATGCCTGTCCGCTCTTAAGACGTCCCCAAATCACATCTCAAATGGACAAAAACGGACGTCCGGATGGGTCACGTGGTGGAATTGGCTTCAGCATGTCCCCGTACGCGCGCGTAAAAAGGGATTTTGGTTGCTACACACTACACACATAATTCTAAAAAAAGATTGCTACACACACATGATGTCATTGGGCGGAATATTTCTGCACTCTAACAGGTTGACGTTTGACCAGAAGTCTGCCCAGCAGCCCGGCCATTAGTCCGACTCGTGGGCCCTCAAAAAAGATCTGAACAAGACAAGGAGGTTGGATCCGAGGAGAACTCTACACACCGTCTAGGTCGGTTAGGACTCCTGTAAAATCTAGACCCTCGTCATTCTTTATAAACCGAGCCAGGGCTAGTCAATAGACATGCTACAATATATCATTCGATTCACCATTGTATCATATACGCCACATCATTGCCATGAAACACGGGTATGAGTAAGGTTTTACCTCAATCATGAGGATCTTAATAACCTGAGTAAACCAATCTCTTGTTTTCGACTAGTTGCAGCACTCTATCGAGGGGTCTAGCGCAATTTACGCCAACTGTTGCGCGCCTGACACAGGTAGCACTTGTCGGAGCTGAGATCTAGATGGGATTCATCATCAACCAGGTCAGATCTTCCCTTTTGGCTCGATGAGTTTTCTCGCCGACTTGGCGAGCCGCAATGACCCCGTCGAGACCAATACTGCAAGCCAGATTCTCTTCTTCGGGAATCTATAGTTCATCACGGACTCTCGCAGCAAGCTCGTACCTCAAGATCTGACATCTTGACAGACACGGGCGGGCCCAGGAATTGAAGACCGTGTATTCAAATTTTGAATTTTCTTTTGGGAAGCATATAGCCTTCCTTTTTGGCGTGTATAACCGATTATAGTACTATCGTGTACTAGTTGTAAACTAAATAAAAGATATTTCATAATATATTATATTCATCAAAATTGATCATAACTTGCATTGTTCAACATATATAAGTAATTGTTCAACATATTGTGCAAAAATCTAAGATATATAGAGAATAGAAAATAGAAAATGATAAGAAACCTTACAAATTACAGGAGTATTATTCTTTATAAATAATGTTCACTGTAGCAAATTCAAAAATTATAAACATTCTCACATTACAAATTTTAATGGAAAATTTTAAATTCTCATGTCTAAATAATTCACAATTGACTGCAAACAAGTTTCTAATTTCACTATAATTAAATAGGTAGACAAGTGTTCAAACTAACTTACTTTTGTCTGTATGTACTATAGTGCATCCTCCTTAACAGCAGGAGGAGAAAACTGTACTCCTGCCTGCAGCGATAGATGTATCCAATTAGCAATTATACGTGAATCTGTGGGTTGTAGCTTTGAAACTGAACCAATGCCTCCTGGCTGCTGTCCGCTGCTGGATCTGAACCAGGGTAAACGGGGGATGGATTCGTCGCGCCATTCGCACGTCCAATCGCCGAGCAGGCAATGGCAACCGCCGTGGCCTCCTGGAGGCTCGACGCTCGCGTGGGGGAGAGAACAGGGCAAGGAAGGTGCCGCTTCATCTCCGTCTGACCTGATCGATAGATTTTTTTAGGGCTGATGGTCGACAGATCGATGGCCTGCGTGCGTGCGCTACAACCACTTGGGACAATGTGCCAAGTCGTGGAGTCGTGGAGTTTTTGACTGAAATACTTAACTAACAAGTTTGACTGTACAGTTTCATTTTTCCTTATACATACGTAGTATATACATTATATATACCTAGTTTTATGGCAAAAATAATGGGAATACCCTTGAATTGAGGTGGGCCCGACCCTGTTGACAGACCTTGGAGCACGCAGCGGTATTCAACGATCCACCCGCATGTTGAAAATATGCCCTAGAGGTAATAATATTTGTATTATTAAATTTCCATATTAATAATTAGAGAGTTTATATTCGATGCTATATCTGCTATGATCCTCGAATATGCGATTCAGTGAAAAACTCATATGCACGTGTGGAATGTGGTATCATTTTGTTACAAGGTTCTGACAATCGATCGGCTCTAGGTGTCAACGATCTGCTAACAGTTCCTTAGGCTTCACCATAGTTCAGAATAGTGAATAGCCGCGTACACAAAAGGGTGCCGAAGATGGATGATCTTCTAGGGTGTCACTCGTATTTGATGAAGTTTAGTGTGGGGGACGAGACTTTTAATTAAGTCTCTTCTTTCACACACCCCGAAACTTAATCTAGCATCAAGAAGCATTACCTATATTGTTGACATACGTAGCTAGTGTTATCTGTTAAAACTAGTTAACCGTGTAACTTAAATTTTGCTAAAATCGATTAGAGGACGTCTAACTTGGGTTTGCAAGGTATGCATATGATGTGGTATAGCCTTCGTCATGATAATGAGTTTATGTATGAGTTGGTTAAACGTTGTAATGTTAAGTGGCCTGCGCGTCACGACATGATGGTTGGAGCCACGAGATTGCTGCGTTAATGTAAAATTCATAGAGATAGCCTACAGCTTATAGGTGACGATGGCAATCGTACACGGAGGACCCCGACGAGGAGAAAATGTACATGGCGCGGGACGAGGAGCTATAATTTTGTGCCACGACGGAATTTCTGAATTTGGTACCATAACAAAGTTTTTGAAACGATCGCCACGGCAACATTTTTGAAACGATTGCCAAAACAACAAAATATTGGTTGTCACGATGCTTGAAATGGAGAGTGAAGATGACCACGGACATTCCTAGCACCCAGGGATATATCACATCATGCTTTTATGAACCGACTGAGATGTTTATCCCTTTGTTGTTTGCACCCTTTGATTGCGTAGTAGTAAATTATTAGGATGATCTCTCAGAGTAAATATCAAGTTAAAAGGTGCTCTTCTGAGTGCTGTAACCATCTGCAACATTCTAGCATCTCAGAGTTTGTTGAAGGAAATATGCCCTAGAGGCAATAATAAAGTTATTATTTATATTTCCTTATATCATGATAAATGTTTATTATCCAGGCTAGAATTGTATTAACTGGAAACTTGATACATGTGTGGATACATAGACAAAACACAGTGTCCCTAGTAAGCCTCTACTAGACTAGCTCGTTAATCAAAGATGGTTAAGTTTCCTAACCATAAACATGTGTTGTCATTTGATGAACAAGATCACATCATTAGGAGAATGATGTGATGGACAAGACCCATCCATTAGCTTAGCATAATGATCGTTAAGTTTTAGTGCTATTGCTTTCTTCATGACATATACATATTCCTTTGACTATGAGATTATGCAACTCCCGAATACCGTAAGAACACCTTGTGTGCTATCAAATGTCACAACGTAACCGGATGATTATAAAGATGCTCTACAGGTGTCTCTGAAGGTGTTTTTTGGGTTGGCATAGATCGAGATTAGGATTTGTCACTCCGAGTATCTTGAGAGGTATCTCTGGGCCCTCTCGGTAATGCACATCATAAAAAGCCTTGCAAGAAATGTGACTAATGAGTTAGTTATGGGATGATGCATTACGGAACGAGTAAAGAGACTTACCGGTAACGAGATTGAACTAGGTATGGAGATACCGACGATCGAATCTCGGGCAAATAACATACCGATGACAAAGGGAATAACGTATGTTGTCATAACGGTTTGACCGATAAAGATCTTCATAGAATATGTGGGAACCAATATGAGCATCCAGGTTCTGCTATTGGTTATTGACCGGAGAGGTGTCTCGATCATGTCTACATAGTTCTCGAACCCGTAGGGTCCGCACGCTTAACGTTTGATGACGATTTGTATTTATGAGTTATGTGTTTTGGTGACCGAAGTTTGTTCGGAGTGCCGGATGAGTTCACGGACATGACGCGGAGTCTCAAAATGGTCAAGAGGTAAAGATTGATATATTGGAAGGTAGTATTCGGACACCGGAAGGGTTTCGGAGTGTATCAGGTACATACCGGAGTACCGGAGGGGTTACCGGAACCCCCCGGTGGAAGATATGGGCCATATGGGCCATAGGGGGGAGGCTAACCAGTGCACAAGGGGCTGGTGCGCCCCTCACAAGGGAGAAGGCCGAATTGGACTAGGGAAGGGGGCACCACCACCCCTTTCCTTCTCCTACTCCCTCTCCTTCCCTCTTTCCCCCTCCCATAGAAGGAAAAGGGGGGGGGAGCTGAATCCTACTGGGACTGGAGTCCTAGTAGGAATCCCCTCTCCTTGGCGCGGCCCTTATGGCCGGCCTCCTCCCCTCCTCCTTTATATACGAGGGCAGGGGGCACCCCAAAGCACATCAATTGTTCTCTTAGCCGTGTGCGGTGCCCCCTCCACAGTTTTCTCCTACGGTCATAGCATCGCAGTGCTTAGGCGAAGCCCTGCGCAGATCACATCACCATCATCGTCACCATGCCGTCTTGCTGACGTAACTCTCCCTCGACCCTCTGCTGGATCAAGAGTTCGCGGGACGTCATCGAGCTGAACGTGTGCTGAACACGGAGGTGACGTACGTTCGGTACTTGATCGGTTGGATCGCGAAGACGTTCGACTACATCAACCACGTTAACCTAACGCTTCCGCTTTCGGTCTATGAGGGTACGTGGACGCACTCTCCCCGTCTTGTTGCTATGCATCTCCTAGATAGATCTTGCGTGATCATAGGATTTTTTTTTGAAATTGCATGCTATGTTCCCCAACAGTGGCATCCGAGCCAGGTCTATGCGTAGATGATATGCACGAGTAGAACACAAAGAGTTGTGGGCGATAATAGTCATACTGCTTACCACCAACGTCTTACTTTGATTCGGCGGTATTGTTGGATGAAGCAGCCTGGACCGACATTACATGACCACATTCATGAGACTAGTTCTACCGACGTGCTTCGCACACAGGTGGCTAGTGGGTGTCTGATTCTCCAACTTTAGTTGAATCGAGTTTGACTACGGCCGGTCCTTGTTGAAGGTTAAAACAACACACTTGACGAAAAATCATTGTGGTTATGATGCATAGTAAGAACGGTTCTTGCTAGAAGCCCGTAGCAGCCATGTAAAACTTGCAACAACAAAGTAGAGGATGTCTAACTTGTTTTTGCACGGCATGTTGTGATGTGATATGGTCAAGACGTGATGAGATATAAATTGTTGTATGAGATGATCATGTTTTGTAAAAGTTATCGGCAAGTGGCACGAGCATTATGGTTGTCGCTTTATTGTATGAAATACAATCGCCATGTAATTTCTTTACTTTATCACTAAGCGACAGCGATAGTTGGCGAGACGACCACGATGCTACGATGGAGATCAAGGTGTCAAGCCGGTGACGATGGAGATCATGATGGTGCTTTGGAGATGGAGATCAAAGGCACAAGATGATGGTGGCCATATCATGTCACATATTTTGATTGCATGTGATGTTTATCCTTTATGCATATTATTTTTCTTAGTTCGGCGGTAGCATTATAAGATGATCCCTCACTAAATTTCAAGGTACAAGTGTTCTCCCTGAGTATGCACCATTGCGACAATTCGTCGTGCCGAGACACCACGTGATGATCAGGTGTGATAAGCTCTACGTTCACATACAACAGGTGCAAGCTAGTTTTGCACATGCAGAATACTCAGGTTAAACTTGACGAGCCTAGCATATGCAGATATGTCCTCGGAATGCTGAGACCGAAAGGTCGAACGTGAATCATATAGTAGATATGATCAACGTAGAGATGTTCACCATTGAAAACTACTCCATCTCACGTGATGATCGGACATGCTTTCGTTGATATGGATCACGTGATCATTTAGATGACTAGAGGGATGTCTATCTAAGTGGGAGTTCTTTAGTAATATGATTAATTGAATTTTAATTTATCATGAACTTAGTCCTAATAGTATTTGCAAATTATGTTTATATCAATAGCTCGCGATGTAGTTCCCCATATATTTTTGATATGTTCATAGAGAAAAATAAGTTGAAAGATGATAGTAGCAATGATGTGGACTTGGTCCGTGATCTGAGGATTATCCTCATTGATGCACAGAAGAATTATGTCCTTGATGCACCGCTAGGTGACAGAACTAATGCAGGAGCAGATGTAGATGTTATGAACATTTGACAAGCTCGGTATGATGACTACTTGATAGTTTAGTGCACCATGCTTTACGGCTTAGAACAGGGACTTAAAAATGTTTTGAACTCCATGAAACATATGAGATGTTCCAAGAGCTGAAAATGATATTTCAGACTCATGCCCATGTTAAGAGGTATGAGACCTCTGAAAAGTACTTTGCCTACAAGATGGAGGAGAATATCTCAGCTAGTGAGCATGTGCTCAGAATGTCTGGGTACTACAATCACTTGAATCAAGTGGGAGTTAATCTTCCAGATAAGATAGTGATTGACAGAGTTCTCTAGTCACTATCACCAAGTTACTAGAACTCAGTGATGAACTATAATATGCAAAGGATAGCAAAAACGATCCCCGAGCTCTTCGCGATGCTGAAATCGGCGAAGGTAGAAGTCAAGAAAGAGCATCAAGTGTTGATGGTTTACAAGACCACTAGTTTCAAGAAAAAGGGCAAAGGGAAGAAGGGGAACTTCAAGAAGAATAGAAAGCAAGTTGCTACTCCCGGGAAGAAGCCCAATTCCGTACCTAAGCCTGAAACTGAGTGCTTCTACTGCAAAGGGACTGGCCACTGGAAGCGGAACTGCCCCAAGTATTTGGTGGATAAGAAGGATGGCAAAGTGAAAGGTATATTTGATATACATGTTATTGATGTGTACTTTACTAGTGTTCATAGTAACCCCAGGGTATTTGATATTGGTTCAATTGCTATGATTAGTAACTCAAAACAGGAGTTACAAAATGAACAGAGACTAGTTGAGGGCAAAGCAACGATGTGTGTTGGAAGTGATTCCAAGGTTGATAAGATCACCATCGCATACTCACTCTACCTTCGGGATTAGTGTTGAACCTAAATAAGTGTTATTTGGTGTTTGCGTTGAGCATGAATATGATTGGATCATGTTTATTGCAATACGGTTATTCATTTAAGTCAGAGAATAATTGTTGTTCTGTTTACATGAATAAAACCTTCAATGGTCATACACCCAATGCAAATGGTTTGTTGAATCTCGATCGTGGTTATACACATATTCATAATATTGATGCCAAAAGATGCAAAGTTGATAATGATAGTGCAACATATTTGTGGCACTGCCGTTTAGGTCATATTGGTGTAAAGCGCATGAAGAAACTCGATGCAGATGGACTTTTGGAATCACTTGATGCTTGCGAACCATGCCTCATGGGCAAGATGACTAAGACTCCGTTCTCCGGAACAATGGAGCGAGCAACTGACTTATTTGAAATAATACATACTGATGTATGCGGCTGATGAGTGTTGAGGCTCGCGACGGGTATTGTTATTTTCTGACCTTCACAAATGATTTGAGCAGCTATGGGTATATCTACTTAATGAAACATAAGTCTGAAACTTTTGAAAAGTTCAAAGAATTTCAGAGTGAAGTGGAAAATCATCGTAACAAGAAAATAAAGTTTCTACCATATGATCGTGGAGGTGAATATTTGAGTTATTAGTTTGGTCTTCATTTAAAACAATGTGGAATAGTTTCACAACTCACGCCACCTGGAACACCACAGTGTAATGGAGTGTCCGAACGTCGTAACCGTACTTTATTAGATATGGTGCGATCTATGATGTCTCTTACCGATTTACCGCTATCGTTTTGGGGGTTATGCATTAGAGACAGTTGCATTCATGTTAAATAGGGCACCATCTAAATCCGTTGAGACGACACTATTGGAAATATGCCCTAGAGGCAATAATAAAAGTATTATTATTATATTTCCTTGTTCATGATAATTGTCTTTTATTCATGCTATAACTGTATTATCCGGAAATCGTAATACACGTGTGAATACATAGACCACAATATGTCCCTAGTGAGCCTCTAGTTGACTAGCTCGTTGTGATCAACAGATAGTCATGGTTTCCTGGCTATGGACATTGGATGTCGTTGATAACGGGATCACATCATTAGGAGAATGATGTGATGGACAAGACCCAATCCTAAGACTAGCACAAAAGATCGTGTAGTTCATTTGCTAGAGCTTTGCCAATGTCAAGTATCTCTTCCTTCGACCATGAGAGCGTGTAACTCCTGGATACCGTAGGAGTGCTTTGGGTGTATCAAACGTCACAACGTAACTGGGTGACTATAAAGATGCACTATAGGTATCTCCGAAAGTATCTATTGTTTTATGCGGATCGAGACTGGGATTTGTCACTCCGTGTAAACGGAGAGGTATCTCTGGGCCCACTCGGTAGGACATCATCATATGCGCAATGTGACCAAGGAGTTGATCACGGGATGATGTGTTACGGAACGAGTAAAGTGACTTGCCGGTAACGAGATTGAACAAGGTATTGGATACCGACGATCGAATCTCGGGCAAGTAACATACCGATAGACAAAGGGAATTGAATACGGGATTGATTAAGTCCTTGACATCGTGGTTCATCCGATGAGATCATCGTGGAACATGTGGGAGCCATCATGGGTATCCAGATCCCGCTGTTGGTTATTGACCGGAGAACGTCTCGGTCATGTCTACATGTCTCCCGAACCCGTAGGGCCTACACACTTAAGGTTCGATGACGCTAGGGTTATAAAGGAAGTTTGTATGTGGTTACCGAATGTTGTTCGGAGTCCCGGATGAGATCCCGGACGTCACGAGGAGTTCCGGAATGGTCCGGAGGTAAAGATTTATATATGGGAAGTCCTATTTTGGCCACCGGAAAATGTTCGGGATTTTTCGGTATTGTACCGGGAAGGTTCTAGAAGGTTCCGGAGTGGGGCCCACCTGCATGGGGGGACCCACATGGACGTGGGTAGTGGGGGCAAGGCCCCACACCCCTGGTCAAGGCGCACCAAGATCCCCCCTTAGAAGGAATAAGATCATATCCCGAAGGGATAAGATCAAGATCCCTAAAAAGGGGGGATAACAATCGGTGGGGAAGGAAATAATGAGATTTCTTTCCTCCCACCTTGGCCAACGCCCCAATGGACTTGGAGGGCAAGAAACCAGCCCCTCCACCCCTATATATAGTGGGGAGGCGCATGGGAGCTATAGACGAAGTTCTGGCGCAGCCCTCCCCCTCTCCCAAGTCGTCCTCCTCTCCCGTGGTGCTTGGCGAAGCCCTGCTGGATTGCCACGCTCCTCCATCACCACCACGCCGTTGTGCTGCTGTTGGATGGAGTCTTCCTCAACCTCTCCCTCTCTCCTTGCTAGATCAAGGCGTGGGAGACGTCACCGGGCTGTACGTGTGTTGAACGCGGAGGTGCCGTGCGTTCGGCACTTGATCATCGATGATTTGAATCACGACGAGTACGACTCCTTCAACCCTGTTCTCTTGAACGCTTCCGCTTAGCGATCTACAAGGGTATGTAGATGCACTCTCTTTCTACTCGTTGCTGGTCTCTCCATAGATAGATCTTGGTGACACGTAGGAAAATTTTGAATTTCTGCTACGTTCCCCAACAGTGGTATCAGAGCTAGGTCTATTGCGTAGATTCTTTGCACGAGTAGAACACAAAGTAGTTGTGGGCGTTGATGTTGTTCAATATGCTTACCGTTACTAGTCCAATCTTGTTTTGACGGTATTGTGGGATGAAGCGGCTCAGACCGACCTTACACGTACTCTTACGCGAGACAGGTTCCACCGATTGACATGCACTTGGTGCATAAGGTGGCTAGCGGGTGCCAGTCTCTCCCACTTTAGTCGGAACGGATTCGATGAAAAGGGTCCTTATGAAGGGTAAATAGCAATTGGCATATCACGTTGTGGTCTTGCGTAGGTAAGAAACGTTCTTGCTAGAAACCCATAGCAGCCACGTAAAACATGCAACAACAATTAGAGGACGTCTAACTTGTTTTTGCAGGGTATGCTATGTGATGTGATATGGCCAAGAAGAATGTGATGTATGAGATTGATCATGTTCTTGTAATAGGATTCACGACTTGCATGTCGATGAGTATGACAACCGGCAGGAGCCATAGGAGTTGTCTTTATTTATTGTATGACCTGCGTGTCATTGAAGAACGCCATGTAAACTACTTTACTTTATTGCTAAACGCGTTAGTCATAGAAGTAGAAGTAGTCGTTGGCGTGACAACTTCATGAAGACACGATGATGGAGATCCTGATGATGGAGATCATGGTGTCGTGCCGGTGACGATGATGATCATGGAGCCCCGAAGATGAAGATCAAAAGGAGCAAAATGATATTGGCCATATCATGTCACTATTTGATTGCATGTGATGTTTATCATGTTTATGCATCTTGTTTGCTTAGGACGACGGTAGTAAATAAGATGATCCCTTACAAAATTTCAAGAAGTGTTCTCCCCTAACTGTGCACCGTTGCTACAGTTCGTCGCTTCTAAGCATCACGTGATGATCGGGTGTGATGGATTCTTACGTTCACATACAACGGGTGTAAGACGGTTTTACACAGCGAAAACACTTAGGGTTAACTTGACGAGCCTAGCATGTGCAGACATGGCCTCGGAACACGGAGACCGAAAGGTCGAGCATGAGTCGTATGGTAGATACGATCAACATGAAGATGTTCACCGATGATGACTAGTCCGTCTCACGTGATGATCGGACACGGCCTAGTTGACTCGGATCATGTGATCACTTAGATGACCAGAGGGATGTCTATCTAAGTGGGAGTTCATAAGATGAACTTAATTATCCTGAACATAGTCAAAAGACCTTTTGCAAATTATGTCGTAAGCTCGCGCTTTAGTTCCACTGTTTAGATATGTTCCTAGAGAAAATATAGTTGAAAGTTGATAGTAGCGATTATGCGATCAGTAGAAAGCTTATGTCCTTAATGCACCGCTCGGTGTGCTGAACCCCAACGTCGTTTGTCGATGTTGCGAACATCGGACATACACGTTTTGATAACTACATGATAGTTCAATTAAATGGTTTAAGTAGAGGCACCAAAGACGTTTTCGAAACGTCGCGGAACATATGAGATGTTTCGAGGGCTGAAATTGGGATTTCAGGCTCGTGCCCACGTCAAGAGGTATAAGACCTCCGACAATTTTCTTAGCCTGCAAACTAAGGGAGAAAAGCTCAATCGTTGAGCTTGTGCTCAGATTGTCTGAGCACAACAATCACTTGAATCGAGTGGGAGTTGATCCTCCAGATGAGATAGTGATGTTTCCCCAAAGTCATTGCCACCAAGCTGCTAGAGCTTCATGATTAACTATAACATATCAGGGATAGATATGATGATCCTTGAAATATTCATGATGTTTGACACCGCAAAAGTAGAAATCAAGAAGGAGCATCAATTGTTGATGGTTGGTGAAACCACTAGTTTCAAGAAGGGCAAGGGAACAAAGGGATACTTCATGAAACGACAATTTAGCTGCTGCTCTAGTGAAGAAACCCAAGGTTGAACCCAAACCCGAGACTAAGTGCTTCTGTAATAAGGGGAACAACCACTGGAGCAGCATTACCCTAGATACTTGGTAGATGAGAAGGCTGGCAAGGTCGATAGAAGTATATTGGATATACATTATGTTAATGTGTACTTTACTAGTACTCCTAGTAGCACCAGGTTATTGGATACTGGTTCGGTTGCTAAGTGTTAGTAACTCGAAATAAAAGCTACGGAATAAACGGAGGCTAGCTAAAGGTGAGCTGACGATATATGTTGGAAGTGTTTCCAAGGTTGATATGATCAAGCATCGCACGCTCCCTCTACCACCGAGATTGGTGTTTGCGTTGAGCATAGACATGATTGGATTATGTCTATCGCAATACGGTTATTCATTTAAGGAGAATAATGGTTACTCTATTTTTGAATAATACCTTCAATGGTCTTGCACCTAAAGGAATGGTTTATTGAATCTCGGTCGTAGTGATACACATTTTCATGCCAAAAGATATAAGATAGTAATGATAGTACCACTTACTTGTGGCACTGCCATGTAAGTCATAATGGTATAAAACGCATGAAGAAGCTCCATGTTGATGGATCTTTGGACTCACTCGTTTTTGAAAAGTTTGAGACATGCGAACCATGTCTATTGGTGTATATGCATGAAGAAACTCCATGCAAATGGATCGTTCGGACTCACTTGATTTTGAATCACTTGAGATATGCAAATCATACCACATGGGCAAGATGACTGAAAAGCCTCATTTTTTCAGTAAGATGGAACAAGATAGCAACTTGTTGGAAGTAACACATTTTGATGTGTGCAGTCGAATGAGTGCTGAGGCATGCAGTGAATATCATTATGTTCTTACTTCACAGATGATTCGAGTAAATGTTGAGTATATTTACTTGATGAAACACAAGTCTGAATTATTGAATGGTTCAAGTAATTTCAGAGTGAAGTAGCAGATCATTGTGACAAGAGGATAAAATGTCTATGATATGATCATAGAGATGAATATCTGAGTTACGAGTTTTGGCACACAATTAAGACATTGTGGAAATTGTTTCGCAATTAATACCGCCTGGAACACCATAATGTGATGGTGTGTCCGAACATCATAGTTGCACCCTATTGGATATGGTGCGTACCATGATGTCTCTTATCGAATTACCACTATCGTTCATGGGTAGGCATTAGAGACAACCACATTCACTTTAAATAGGGCACCACGTAATTCCGATGAGATGACACCGTATGAATTATGGTTTAGAGAAACCTAAGTTGTCGTTTCTTAAAAGTTTGGGGCTGCGACGCTTATATGAAAAAGTTTCAGGTTGATAAGCTCGAACCCAAAGCGGATAAAATGCATCTTCATAGGAAACCCAAAACAGTTGGGTATACCTCCTAATTCAGATCCGCAAGCAATATGGATTGTTTCTAGAATCGAGTCCTTTCTCGAGGAAAAGTTTCTCTCGAAAGAATTGAGTGGGAGGATGGTGGAGACTTGATGAGGTTATTGAACCGTCTCTTCAACTAGTGTGTGACAGGGCACAGGGAGTTGTTCCTGTGGCACCTACACCAATTGAAGTGGAAGCTTATGATATTGATCATGAAACTTCGGATCAAGTCACTCCCAAACCTCGTAGGATGACAAGGATGTGTACTACTTCAGAGTGGTACGTAATCCTGTCTTGAAGGTCATGTTGCTAGACAACAATGAACCTACGAGCTATGGAGAAGCGATGGTGGGCCCGGATTCCAATAAATGGCTTGAGGCCATAAAATCCGAGAGAGGATCCATGTATGAAAACAAAGTGTAGACTTTGGCAGAACGGCTCGATGGTCGTAAGGCTAATGAGCACAGATGGATTTCAAAAGGAAGACGGACAATGATGGTAAATGTCACCATTAAGAAAGCTCGACTTGTCATTAAGATGTTTTCCGACAAGTTCAAGGAGTTGACTACGATGAGATTTTCTCACTCGTAGCGATGCTAAGAGTCTGTTGGAATTATATTAGCGATTACTGCATTATTTATGAAATCTTGCAGATAGGATGTCAAAACATTGTTTCCTCGACGATTTTAATGAGGAAAGGTTGTATGTGATACAACCGGAAGGTTTTGTCAATCCCGAAAGATGCTAATAAGTATGCAAAGCTCCAGCAATCCTTCTAAGGACTGGAGTGAGCATCTCGGAGTTGGAATGTATGCTTTGATGATGATCAAAAATTTTGGGTTTGTACAAAGTTTATGAGAAACTTGTATTTCCAAAGAAGTGAGTGGGAGCACTATAGAATTTCTGATGAGTATATGTTGTTGACATATTGTTGATCAGAAATGACGTAGAATTTCTGGAAAGCATATAGGGTTATTTTGAAAGTGTTTTTCAATGGAAAGCCTGGATTAAGCTACCTGAACATTGAGCATCAAGATCTATAAGGATAGATCAAAATGCTTAATAATACTTTCAAATGAGCACATACCTTGACATGATCTTGAAGGTGTTCAAGATGGACCAGTCAAAGAAGGAGTTCTTGCCTGAGTTGTAAGGTACGAAGTTAGGACTTAAAGCTCGACCACGGCAGAAAAGAGAAAAAGGACGAAGGTCGTCCCCTATACTTTAGACGTAGGCTCTACAGTATGCCATGCTGAGTACAGCACCTGAAGTGTGCCTTGCCATGAGTCAGTCAAGGGGTACAAGAGTGATCCAAGAATGGATCACAGGACAACGGTCAAAGTTATCCTTAGAAATAGTGGACTAAGGAATTTTTCTCGATTATGGAGGTGGTAAAAGAGTTCGTCGTAAAGGGTTACGTTGATGCAAGCTTGACACCTATCCGGATAGCTCTGAGTAGAGATACCGGATACATATAATGGAGCAACAATTTAGAATAGCTCCAAGTAGAATAGTTATTTGGATTAGCTCCAAATAGAGCGTGGTAGCTACATCTAGGACATGACATAGAGATTTGTAAAACACACACGGATCTGAAAGGTTCAGACACGTTGACTAAAACCTCTCTCACAAGCAACATGATCAAACCTAAAACTCATTGAGTATTAATCACATGGTGATGTGAACTAGACTACTGATTCTAGTAAACTCTTGGGTGTTAGTCACATGGCGATGTGACCTGTGAGTGTTAATCACATGGCGATGTGAACTAGATTATTGACTCTAGTGCAAGTGGGAGACTGTTGGAAATATGCCCTAGAGGCAATAATAAAAGTATTATTATTATATTTCCTTGTTCATGATAATTGTCTTTTATTCATGCTATAACTGTATTATCCGGAAATCGTAATACACGTGTGAATACATAGACCACAATATGTCCCTAGTGAGCCTCTAGTTGACTAGCTCGTTGTGATCAACAGATAGTCATGGTTTCCTGGCTATGGACATTGGATGTCGTTGATAACGGGATCACATCATTAGGAGAATGATGTGATGGACAAGACCCAATCCTAAGACTAGCACAAAAGATCGTGTAGTTCATTTGCTAGAGCTTTGCCAATGTCAAGTATCTCTTCCTTCGACCATGAGAGCGTGTAACTCCTGGATACCGTAGGAGTGCTTTGGGTGTATCAAACGTTACAACGTAACTGGGTGACTATAAAGGTGCACTACAGGTATCTCCGAAAGTATCTATTGTTTTATGCGGATCGAGACTGGGATTTGTCACTCCGTGTAAACGGAGAGGTATCTCTGGGCCCACTCGGTAGGACATCATCATATGCGCAATGTGACCAAGGAGTTGATCACGGGATGATGTGTTACGGAACGAGTAAAGTGACTTGCCGGTAACGAGATTGAACAAGGTATTGGATACCGACGATCGAATCTCGGGCAAGTAACATACCGATAGACAAAGGGAATTGAATACGGGATTGATTAAGTCCTTGACATCGTGGTTCATCCGATGAGATCATCGTGGAACATGTGGGAGCCATCATGGGTATCCAGATCCCGCTGTTGGTTATTGACCGGAGAACGTCTCGGTCATGTCTACATGTCTCCCGAACCCGTAGGGCCTACACACTTAAGGTTCGATGACGCTAGGGTTATAAAGGAAGTTTGTATGTGGTTACCGAATGTTGTTCGGAGTCCCGGATGAGATCCCGGACGTCACGAGGAGTTCCGGAATGGTCCGGAGGTAAAGATTTATATATGGGAAGTCCTATTTTGGCCACCGGAAAATGTTCGGGATTTTTCGGTATTGTACCGGGAAGGTTCTAGAAGGTTCCGGAGTGGGGCCCACCTGCATGGGGGGACCCACATGGACGTGGGTAGTGGGGGCAAGGCCCCACACCCCTGGTCAAGGCGCACCAAGATCCCCCCTTAGAAGGAATAAGATCATATCCCGAAGGGATAAGATCAAGATCCCTAAAAAGGGGGGATAACAATCGGTGGGGAAGGAAATAATGAGATTTCTTTCCTCCCACCTTGGCCAACGCCCCAATGGACTTGGAGGGCAAGAAACCAGCCCCTCCACCCCTATATATAGTGGGGAGGCGCATGGGAGCTATAGACGAAGTTCTGGCGCAGCCCTCCCCCTCTCCCAAGTCGTCCTCCTCTCCCGTGGTGCTTGGCGAAGCCCTGCTGGATTGCCACGCTCCTCCATCACCACCACGCCGTTGTGCTGCTGTTGGATGGAGTCTTCCTCAACCTCTCCCTCTCTCCTTGCTAGATCAAGGCATGGGAGACGTCACCGGGCTATACGTGTGTTGAACGCGGAGGTGCCGTGCGTTCGGCACTTGATCATCGATGATTTGAATCACGACGAGTACGACTCCTTCAACCCCGTTCTCTTGAACGCTTCCGCTTAGCGATCTACAAGGGTATGTAGATGCACTCTCTTTCTACTCGTTGTTGGTCTCTCCATAGATAGATCTTGGTGACACGTAGGAAAATTTTGAATTTCTGCTACGTTCCCCAACAGACACTGTACGAACTATGATTTGGCAAGAAATCAAAGCTGTCATTTCTTAAAGTTTGGGGCCGCAATGCTTATGTGAAAAAGCTTCAGCCTGATAAGCTCGAACCCAAATCGGAGAAATTCGTCTTCATAGGATACCCAAAGGAGACTATTGGGTACACCTTCTATCATAGATCCGAAGGCAAGATATTCGTTGCTAAGAATGGATCATTTTCAGAGGAGTTTTTCTCGAAAGAAGTGAGTGGGAGGAAAGTAGAACTTGATGAGGTAATTGTACCTTTTTCCCAAATTGGAAAGTAGTTCATCACAGAAATCAGTTCCAGTGGTTCCTACACCAATTAGTGAGGAAGCTAATGATGATGATCATGAAACTTCAGATCAAGTTACTACCGAACCTCATAGGTCAACCAGCGCACGATCCGCACCAGAGTGGTACGATAATCCTGTTCTGAAAGTCATGTTACTAGACCATGATGAACCTACGAACTATGAGGAAGCGATGATGAGTCCATATTCCGTGAAATGGCTTGAGGCCAGGAAATCTGAGATGGGATCCATGTATGAGAACAAAGTATGAACTTTGATTGACTTGTCCGATGATCGGTGAGCCATTGAGAATAAATGGATCTTCAAGATGAAGACGGGCGCTGATAGTAGTGTTACTATCTACAAAGCTCGAATTGTCGCAAAAGGTTTTCGACAAGTTCAAGGTGTTGACTACGATGAGATTTTCCCACTCGTATCGATGCTTAAAGTCTGTCCGAATCATGTGAGCAATTGCCGCATTTTATGAAATTTGGCAAATGGATGTCAAAACTGTATTCCCTAATGGATTTATTAAAGAAGAGTTGTATATGATGCAACCAGAAGGTTTTCTCAATCCTAAAGGTGCTAACATAGTGTGCAAGCTCCAGCGATCCATCTATGGACTGGTGCAAGCATCTCGGAGTTGGAATATACGCTTTGATGAGTTGATTAAAGCATATAGTTTTATACAGACTTGCGGTGAAGCCTGTATTTACAAGAAAGTGAGTGGGAGCACTACAGCCTTTCTGATAGGTATATGTGAATAATATATTGTTGATCAGAAATGATGTAGAATTTTCTAGAAAACATAAAGGAGTGTTTGAAAGGAGTTTTTCAAAGAAAGACCTCGGTGAAGCTACTTACATATTGGGCATCAAGATCTATAAAGATAGATCAAGACGCTTGATAAGACTTTTGATAAGTACATTGATACGTCTCCAACGTATCTATAATTTTTTATTGTTCCATGCTATTATATTATCAACCTTGGATGTTTTACATGCATTAATATGCTATTTTATATGATTTTTGGGACTAAACTATTAACCTAGAGCCCAGTGTCAGTTTCTGTTTTTCCTTGTTTTTAACTATCGCAGAAAAGGAAAATCAAACAGAGTCCAATTGACCTGAAACTTCACGGAGATCATTTTTCCACAGAGTACCGGAGGTGGGCCAGAAGAGTCCCGAGGCCACCACGAGGGTGGGGGGCGCGCCCTACCCCCCTGGGCGCGCCCCTGCCTCGTGGCCGCCTCGGGAACCCGCCGACTTGTCCCCGACTCCAACACCTCTTATATAATCCAAAACTTCCAGGCATAATAGATCGGGAGTTCCGCCGCCGGAAGCCTCCGTAGCCACCGAAAGCCAATCTAGATCCGTTCCGGCACCCTGTCGGAGGGGAGGAATCCCTCTCCGGTGGCCATCTTCATCATCCCGGTGCTCTTCATGACGAGGAGTGAGTAGTTCACCCTCAGGGCTGAGGGTATGTACCAGTAGCTATGTGTTTGATCTCTCTCTCTCTCTCTCTCTCTCTCTCTCGTGTTCTTGAGTCAGCACGATCTTGATGTATCGCGAGCTTTGCTATTATATTTGGATCATATGATGTTTCTCCCTGATAACCCACAAGTATAGGGGATCGCAACAGTGTTCGAGGGTAGAGTATTCAACCCAAATTTATTGATTCAACACAAGGGGAGCCAAAGAATATTCTCAAGTATTAGCAGCTGAGTTGTCAATTCAACCACACCTGGAAACTTAATATCTGCAGCAAAGTGTTTAGTAGCAAAGTAATATGATAGTAGTGGTAACGACAACAAAAGGTAATGATAGCAAAATTAATATTTTTGGTATTTTGTAGTGGTTGTAATAATAGCAACGGAAAGGTAAATAAGCGAAGAACAATATATGGAAAGCTCGTAGGCAATGGATCGGTGATAGAGAATTATGCCGGATGCGGTCCATCATGTAACAGTCATAACCTAGGGCGACACAGAACTAGCTCCAATTCATCAATGTAATGTAGGCATGTATTCCGAATATAGTCATACGTGCTTATGGAAAAGAACATGCATGACATCTTTTGTCCTACCCTCTCATGGCAGCGGGGTCCTAATGGAAACTAAGGGATATTAAGGCCTCCTTTTAATAGAGTACCGGAACAAAGCATTAGCACATAGTGAATACATGAACTCCTCAAACTACAGTCATCACCGGGAGTGGTCCCGATTATTGTCACTTCGGGGTTGCCGGATCATAACACATAGTAGGTGACTATAGACTTGCAAGATAGGATCAAGAACTCTCATATATTGATGGAGACATAATAGGTTCAGATCTGAAATCATGGCATTCGGGCCCTAGTGACAAGAATTAAGCATAGCAAAGTCATATCAACATCAATCTCGGAACATAGTGGATACTAGGGATCAAACCCTAACAAAACTAACTCGATTACATGATAAATCTCATCCAACCCATCACCGTGTAGCAAGCCTACGATGGAATTACTCACGCACGGTGGTGAGCATCATTAAATTGGTGATGGAGGATGGTAGATGATGACGATGGCGACGGATTCCCCTCTCCCGAGCCCCGAACGAACTCCAGATCAGCCCTCCCGAGAGGTTTTAGGGCTTGGCGGCGGCTCCGTATTGTAAAATGCAATGAATCCTTCTCTCTTATTTTTTTCTCCCCAAAAGCAAATATATAGAGTTGGAGTTGAGGTCGGAGGAGCTCCAGGGGGCCCACGAGGTAGGGGGCGCGCCCAGGGGGGCAGGCGCGCCCCCCCACCCTCGCGGCTAGGGATTTTTATTATTTCCAAAAATATGTTCCGTGAAGTTTCAGGTCATTCCGAGAACTTTTGTTTCTGCACATAAATAACACCATGGCAATTCTGCTGAAAACAGCGTCAGTCCGGGTTAGTTCCATTCAAATCATGCAAGTTAGAGTCCAAAACAAGGGCAAAAGTGTTTGGAAAAGTAGATACGACAGAGATGTATCAACTCCCCCAAGCTTAAACCTTTGCTTGTCCTCAAGCAATTCAGTTGACAAACTGAAAGTGATAAAGAAAAACTTTTACAAACTCTGTTTGCTCTTGTTGTTGTAAATATGTAAAGCCAGCATTCAAGTTTTCAGCAAAGATTACAAACTAACCATATTCACAATAACGCTTAGGTCTCATGTTTACTCATATCAATGGCATAATCAACTAGCGATCAATAATAATAAATCTCAGATGACAACACTTTCTCAAAACAATCATAATATGATATAACAAGATGGTATCTCGCTAGCCCTTTCTGAGACCACAAAACATAAATGTAGAGCACCTTTAAAGATCAAGGACTGACTAGACATTGTAATTCATGGTAAAAGAGATCCAGTCAAGTCATACTCAATGTAAACTAACAGTAATGAATGCAAATGACAACGGTGCTCTCCAACTGGTGCTTTTTAATAAGAGGGTGATGACTCAACATGAAAGTAAATAGATAGGCCCTTCGCAGAGGGAAGCAGGGATTTGTAGAGGTGCCAGAGCTCGGTTTTGAAATAGAGGTGAATAATATTTTGAGCGGTATACTTTCATTGTCAACATAACAACCAAGAGATGGCAGTGTCTTCCATGCTACACACATTATAGGCGATTCCCAAATAGAATGGTAAAGTTTATACTCCCCCTCCACCAACAAGCATCAACCCATGGCTTGCTCGAAACAACGAGTGCCTCCAACTAACAAGAGTCCCTGGGGGAGTTTTGTTTGCAATTATTTTGATTTGATTTGCATAAAGCATGGGACTAGGCATCCCGGTGACCAGCCATTTTCTCGTGAGTGAGGAGCGGAGTCCACTCCTCTTGAGAATAACCCACCTAACATGGAAGATACGGACAACCCTAGTTGATACATGAGCTATTGAAGCGTACAAAACAGGATATTTATTTGAAGGTTTAGATTTTGGCACATACAAATTTACTTGGAACGGTTAGTAGATACCATATATAGGTAGGTATGGTGGACTTATATGGAATAACTTTGGGGTTTAAGGAGTTGGATGCACAAGCAGTAATCCCGCTTAGTATAGGTGAAGGCTAGAAAAAGACTGGGAAGCGACCAGCTAGAGAGTGACAACAGTCATGAACATGCATTAAAATTAATCAACACCGAATGCAAGCATGAGTAGGATATAATCCACCATGAACATAAATATCGTGAAGGCTATGTTGATTTTGTTTCAACTACATGCGTGAACACGTGCCAAGTCAAGCCACTCGGATCGTTCAAAAGAGGATACCACCCTATCATACCACATCACAACCATTTTAATAGCATGTTGGCACGCAAGGTAAACCATTATAAGGTCCTAGCTAATTAAGCATGACACAAGAAACTATGATCTCTAGTTTTCATTGCAAACATGTTTATTCATAATAGGCTGAATCAGGAACGATGAACTAATCATATTTACGTGCACTATTATTATTATTATTATTCATAATTGCCTTTCACTTGCACGACCAAACGATGTGAATAATAATAATAATAGTGCACGTGCATTGGACTAAGCTGGAATCTGCAAGCATTCAATAAACAGAAGGAGACAAGGCAATATGGGCTCTTTTGTCAGATCAACAATAATGCATATAAGAGCCACTTCATCAATTTAATTATGGTCTTCTCCTATCAACCCCCAAAGAAAAGAGAAGAAATAAAACTATTTACACGGGAAAGCTCCCAACAAGCAAAAAGAAGAATAGGAAATCTTTTTGGGTTTTCTTTTTAATTACTACTACAAGCATGGAAATTAAAACTAGCTAAAAGCTACAAGTAATTTTTTTGGTTTTTCTTAAGGTTTATTAAACACACAAGAAGAAAGTATAAAAAGGAAATAAACTAGCATGGATGATACAATGAAAAAGTATGAGCACCGACATCTAACAATGACTGTGTGAACATAAATGTAATGTCGGTGAGAAATACGTACTCCCCCAAGCTTAGCCTTTTGGCCTAAGTTGGTCTATGGCCACGGTTGGCCTGTCGGATACCCATAATAATAGTTGGGGTCGTACTGCGAATAAGAAGACTCCGATTGCCACTGGTTGGCAATCATCTCTGGGTCCCACTGGTAATTAGACTATCGTGGAGGATCAACTTGTGGTTCCGACTCTGGCTCTGTGGCTGATGTAGGGTTCCGGTAAGCGTGAATGTCCTCCAGCGAGACGAGGTACTGGCTGTTTGCATTGATCGCAGAGGAAGTCGGTGAGGCCTGCATTCTCCGCAGTGCGAGGCAGATTATATTTGGGCTTCTTTGCTTCTTCATTTTGCTTTTCCTTCGAGCTTCGGCTCGATGAGCCCCTAAAAAATCTCTTCATTATTTTCTGAAAAATTCTAAAATTTTTAGTAACTTCAAATAAAAGTGAGCCAAGCTCAACCAAAATTGATAGCAACAACTCCTACAAGTGCCTAGAGCCTATATCATGCATCAAAACTACTTTTGACCATATAAGTTTGACATGCAAGCTCAAGAACAGGGTCACCTAAGCAGCAAAAATATGCAATGAATAAAGCACTAGAACAAAAAACTAATTGGACCAACGGAGGAGTCACATACCGATGAACAATCCCCCAAGCAGTTTTGTGAGAGGTGCTTTGAGCAAGGAGATCGAAAATGGCAGCAAGATGAGCTAGAACTCGTGCTTGAGCTGGATATTCGTGTTTGTGGGAGGAAGATGAAGGTGTGGGTGCAGGAATAAGTGGAGGAGGGCCACCGTGGGCCCACGAGGCAGGGGGCGCGCCTAGGGGGGTAGGGCGCGCCCTCCACCCTCGTGGCCAGGTGGATGCCCCCCGTGTTGTGTTCTCAGTGCCAAATATTCTCAAATATTCCAGAAAAAAATCGTATTTAAATTTCAGGGCATTTGGAGAACTTTTATTTTTGGGGTATTTTTATATTGCACGGATAAATCAGAAAACAGATAGAAAAATACTATTTTTACTTTGTTTCAACTAAATAGCAGAAAGTAAAAGGAGGGTACAGAAGGCTGTGCCTTCTAGTTTCATCCATCTCATGCTCATCAAAAGGAATCGACTAACAAGGTTGATCAAGTCTTGTTAATGAACTCATTCCGAATAACATGGAACCGGAGAAATTTCGAATAACACTATGTTACCTCAACGGGGATATGCACATCCCCAATAATAAGAATATCATATTTCTTCTTGACAGTAGGAAGATGAAATTCAAAACCTCCAAATATAATCGATGGAATTTTTCCAATAGAGTTGATACTATGAACTTGAGGTTGTTTCCTCGGAAAGTGTACCGTATGCTCATTACCATTAACATGAAAAGTGACATTGCCTTTGTTGCAATCAATAACAACCCATGCAGTATTCAAAAAGGGTCTTCCAAGAATAATAGACATACTATCGTCCTCGGGAATATCAAGAATAACAAAGTCCGTTAAAATAGTAACATTTGCAACCACAACAGGCACATCCTCACAAATACCGATAGGTATAGCAGTTGATTTATCAGCCATTTGCAAAGATATTTCAGTAGGTGTCAACTTATTCAAATCAAGTCTACGATATAAAGAGAGAGGCATAACACTAACACCGGCTCCAAGATCACATAAAGCAGTTTTAACATAGTTTCTTTTAATGGAGCATGGTATAGTAGGTACTCCTGGATCTCCAAGTTTCTTTGGTATTCCACCCTTAAAAGTATAATTTCCACCCTTAAAAGTATAATTTGCAAGCATGGGGGAAATTTCAGCTTCCGGTATCTTCCTTTTATTAGTGACAATTTCTTTCATGTTCTTAGCATAAGGATTCATTTTAAGCATATCAGTTAATCGCATACGCAAAAAGATTGGTCTAATCATTTTAGTAAAGCGCTCAAAATCCTCATCATCCTTTTTCTTGGATGGTTTGGGAGGAAAAGGCATGGGTTTATGAACCCAAGGCTCTCTTTCCTTACCGTGTTTCCTAGCAACAAAGTCTTTCTTATCATAACGTTGATTCTTTGATTGTGGGTTATCAAGATCAACAGCAGGTTCAATTTCTATATCATTATCATTGCTAGGTTGGGAATCAACATGAACATTATCATTAACATTATCACTAGTTTCATGTTCATTACCAGATTGTGTTTCAGCATCAGAAATAGAAATATCATTTGGATTCCCAGGTGGTTCGGCAATAGGTTCACTAGAAGCATGCAAAGTCCTATCATTTTTCTTTTTCTTCTTTTTAGAAGGACTAGGTGCATCAATATTATTTCTCTGAGAATCTTGTTCAATTCTCTTAGGGTGGCCTTCTGGATACAAAGGTTCGTGAGTCATTTTACCGGTTCTAGTAGCCACTCTAACAGCATAGTCATTATTCTTACTATTCAATTCATTGAGCAAATCATTTTGAGCTTTAAGTACTTGTTCTACTTGAGTGGTAACCATAGAAGCATGTTTACTAATAAGTTTAAGTTCACCTTTAACATTAGCCATATAATCACCCAAGTGTTCAATCATATAAGCATTTTGTTTTAACTGTCTACCAAAATAAGCATTAAAATCTTCTTGCTTAACCATAAAGCTATCAAATTCATCCAAACATTGGCTAGCAACCTTAGTAGGAGGGGTTTCAGCTTTATCATATCTATATAGAGAATTTTACCTTTACTACCTGTGTCGGGTTATCAAGACCATGAGTTTCTTCAATAGGTGATGGATTAAGATCATATGTTTCTTCAACAGGCGGTAAATTAAGCCCATGTATTTCTTCAATAGGTGGTAAATTCTTAACATCTTCAGCTTTATACCCTTTTCTTTCATAGATCTCTTTGCCTCTTGCATATCTTCAGGACTGAGAAATAGAACACCTCTCTTTTTCGGAGTTGGTTTAGGAATTGGCTCAGGAATTGGCTTAGGAGGTGTCCAATTATTTTCATTTGTCAACATATTATTTAATAGAATTTCAGCTTCATCCGGTGTTCTTTCCCTGAAATCAGAACCAGCACAACTATCCAGGTAATCTCTGGAAGCATCAGTTAGTCCATTATAAAAGATATCAAGTATTTCATTTTTCTTAAGAGGATGATCAGGCGAAGCATTAAGTAACTTGAGAAGCCTCCCCCAAGCTTGTGGGAGACTCTCTTCTTCAATTTGCACAAAATTATATATATCCCTCAAAGCAGCTTGTTTCTTATGAGCGGGGAAATATTTAGCAGAGAAGTAATAAATCATATCCCGAGGACTACACACACAACCAGGATCCAGAGAATTAAACCATATGTTAGCATCACCCTTTAATGAGAACAGAAATATTTTAAGGATATAAAGGTAGCGAGATTTCTCATCATTAGTGAACAGGGTGGCTATATCATTTAATTTAGTAAGATGTGCCACAACAGTTTCATATTCATAGCCATGAAAAGGATCAGATTCAACCGAAGTAATTATATCAGGATGAACAAAGAATTCATAATCCTTATCAGTAACACAGATAGGTGAAGTAGCAAAAGCAGGGCCAGGTTTCATTCTAGCATTAAGAGATTGCTGCTTCCATTTAGCTAATAACCTCTTGAGCTCGTATCTATCTTTGCAAGCTAAAATAGCCGGAGCAGCTTCTTTTTCCAAAACATAACCCTCAGGAATAACAGGCGATTCATATTTCTTAGGGGGAGAGTCTTCATCATCACTTTCTTCAATATTATCAGTTTCAATAATTTCATTCTCTCTAACCCTAGCAAGTTGTTCATCAAGAAATTCACCAAGTGGCACAGTAGTATCAAGCATAGAAGTAGTTTCATCATAAGTATCATGCATAGCAGAAGTGGCATCATCAATAACATGCGACATATCAGAACAAATAGCAGAAGCAGGTTTAGGTGTCGCAAGCTTACTCAAAACAGAAGGTGAATCAAGTGCAGAGCTAGATGGTAGTTCCTTAGCTCCCCTCGTAGTTGAGGGATAAATCTTGCTTTTTGGATCTCTGAAGTTCTTCATAATGGTAAGCAGATATAAATCCCAAGTGACTCAAAGAATAGAGTTATGCTCCCCGGCAATGGCGCCAGAAAATAGTCTTGATAACCCACAAGTATAGGGGATCGCAACAGTTTTCGAGGGTAGAGTATTCAACCCAAATTTATTGATTCGACATAAGGGGAGCCAAAGAATATTCTCAAGTATTAGTAGCTAGTTGTCAATTCAACCACACCTAGAAACTTAATATCTGCAGCAAAGTGTTTAGTAGCAAAGTAATATGATAGTAGTGGTAACGGTAGCAAAAGGTAATGATAGCAAAAGTAATGTTTTTGGAATTTTGTAGTGGTTGTAACAATAGCAACAGAAAGGTAAATAAGAGAAGAACAATATACGGAAAGCTCGTAGGCAATGGATCGGTGATAGAGAATTATGCCGGATGTGGTTCATCATGTAATAGTCATAACCTAGGGCGACACAGAACTAGCTCCAATTCATCAATGTAATGTAGGCATGTATTCCGAATGTAGTCATACGTGCTTATGGAAAAGAACTTGCATGGCATGTTTTGTCCTACCCTCCCGTGGCAGCGGGGTCCTAATGGAAACTAAGGGATATTAAGGCCTCCTTTTAATAGAGTACCGGAACAAAGCATTAGCACATAGTGAATACATGAACTCCTCAAACTACGGTCATCACCGGGAGTGGTCCCGATTATTGTCACTTTGGGTTTGCCGGATCATAACACATAGTAGGTGACTATAGACTTGCAAGATAGGATCAAGAACTCTCATATATTGATGGAAACATAATAGGTTCAAATCTGAAATCATGGCACTCGGGCCCTAGTGACCAGCATTAAGCATAGCAAAGTCATAGCAACATCAATCTCAGAACATAGTGGATACTAGGGATCAAACCCGAACAAAACTAACTCGATTACATGATAAATCTCATCCAACCCATCACCGTTTAGCAAGCCTACAATGGAATTACTCACGCATGGCGGTGAGCATCATGAAATTGGTGATGGAGGATGGTTGATGATGACGATGGCGACGGATTCCCCTCTCCGGAGCCCCGAACGGACTCCAGATCAGCCCTCCCGAGAGGATTTAGGGCTTGGCGGCGGCTCCATATCGTAAAACGTGATGAATCCTTCTCTCTTATTTTTTTCTCCCCGAAAGCAAATATATAGAGTTGGAGTTGAGGTCGGAGGAGCTCAAGGGGGCCAACGAGGTAGGGGGGCGCGCCCAAGGGGGCAGGCGCGCCCCCCACCCTCGTGGCTAGGGTGTGGCCCCCTGGTCTTCATCTTTTGCAAGGGTTTTTTATTATTTCCAAAAAGACGTTCCGTGAAGTTTCAGGTCATTCCGAGAACTTTTGTTTCTGCACATAAATAACACCATGGCAATTTTGCTGAAAACAACGTCAGTCCGGGTTAGTTCCATTCAAATCATGCAAGTTAGAGTCCAAAACAAGGGCAAAAGTGTTTGGAAAAGTAGATACGACAGAGACATATCACTCCCCCTCTACTCTCTTGTAATGGATTGAGTTTTCCCTTTGAAGTTATCTTATCGGATTGAGTCTTTAAGGATTTGAGAACACTTGATGTATGTCTTGCACGTGCTTATCTGTGGTGACAATGGGATATCATGTGATCCACTTGATGTATGTTTTGGTGATCAACTTGCGAGTTCCGTGACCTCGTGAACTTATGCATAGGGGTTGGCACACGTTTTCATCTTGACTCTTCGGTAGAAACTTTGGAGCACTCTTTGAAGTTCTTTGTGTTGGTTGAATAGATGAATCTGAGATTGTGTGATGCATATCATATAATCATACCCACAGATACTTGAGGTGACATTGGAGTATCTAGGTGACATTAGGGTTTTGGTTGATTTGTGTCTTAAGGTGTTATTCTAGTACGAACTCTATAATAGATCGAACGGAAGGAATAGCTTCGTGATATTTTACTATGGACTCTTGAATAGATCGATCAGAAAGAATAACTGAGGGAGTCCTGGATTAGGGGGTGTTCGGGTAGCCGGACTATACCTTCAGCCGGACTCTAGGACTATGAAGATACAAGATTGAAGACTTCGTCCCGTGTCCGGATGGGACTTTCCTTGGCGTGGAAGGCAAGCTTGGTGATGCGGATATTCAAGATCTCCTACCATTGTAACCGACTCTGTGTAACCCTAACCCTATTCGGTGTCTATATAAACCGGAGGGTTGTAGTCCGTAGGCAATCAACTCCATACACAACAATCATACCATAGGCTAGCTTCTAGGGTTTAGCCTCCTTGATCTCGTGGTAGATCTACTCTTGTACTACCCATATCATCAATATTAATCAAGCAGGAGTAGGGTATTACCTCCATCGAGAGGGCCCGAACCTGGGTAAAAAACATCATGTCCCTTGTCTCCTGTTACCATCCGGCCTAGACGCACAGTTCGGGACCCCCTACCCGAGATCCGCCGGTTTTGACACCGACATTGATGCTTTCATTGAGAGTTCCTCTGTGTCGTCGCCTTTAGGCCCGATGGCTCCTTTGATCATCAACAATGATGCCGTCCAGGGTGAGACTTTGCTCCCCGGACAGATCTTCGTCTTCGGCGGCTTCGCTCTGCGGGCCAATTCGCTCGGCCACCTGGAGCAGATCGAAGGCTACGCCCCTGGCCATCGAGTCAGGTTTGAAGCTTAAACTACACGGCTGACATCTGCGGAGACTTGATCTTCGACGGACTCGAGCCACGGCCAAGCGCGCCGCACTATCTCGAGGGGCATGATCTAGCTCTGCCCCCGGACAGTGTCCTGGAGGCCGCGCACGCATCGGTTCCGACCCCTAACTCGGAGCCTATTGCGCCAATCGAGGATGAGCGGTTGGACGTCACCTCGGGGGCTGCGATCCCGAAAGCGATCGAGCTGAACGCTAGCCCCGCACTCTGCACGACCCGTGACTCCGAGGATCCGGACTCCTCCCCGGACTCCGAACCCCCCGCGCCCCTACCAATTGAATCCGATTGGGTGCCGATAATGGAGTTCACCGCCGCAGACATCTTTCAGCATTCGCCTTTTGGCGACATCCTGAATTCTCTTAAGTCTCTCTCTTTATCAGGAGAGCCCTGGCCGGACTACGGTCAGCGAGGATGGGATACGGACGACGAAGAAATTCAAAGCCCACCCATCACCCACTTGGTAGCCACTGTCGACAATTTAAACGACGTGCTCAACTTTGACTCCGGAGACATCGACATCATGGATGACGATGCAGGAGATACCGATGAACCAACGCCCATAGGGCATTGGACAGCCACCTCACCTCACGATGTGTACATGGTGGATACCCCTAAAGGAAGCGACAATGAGGAAAAAGGGGATGGGACGGGAGATCGACCCCCCGAAAAGCAATCAAAGCGTCGGTGTAAACGACGACCCAAGCCCCGCCTCGACAAAAACCCAGCCATAGAGCAGGACGAGCCGGTAGACGACGAGCAGGCCTTAGAGCAACCATCCGTACAGGGCAACACGGATAGAGAAACCGAACATCCCTCCTCCGGCGAAAACGGCATTCCGGACGACCTCACACCGAATAAACCTATGGAGCAGAAGAATCTCCACGAGAGGCTCGTTGCAACTGCACGCAGCCTAAAAAAGCAGAAGCGGAAGCTAAAAACAGCGGAAGATGCACTCCAGATTAGATGGAGCAAAGTAATCAATACCACAGATAAGTACGGCGACAGTCGCCGCACTAAAAGCTATCCGAAAAGAAAGCTACTGCCTGAATTCGACGAAGAGGCCCTAGAGCCCTCGCATTCAAAAAATGAAAAAGCCACACGGTCGGATAGACGACCCCATAAAGCGGCAAGCGGCGCCACACCTAAATCAGCATGCGACCCACTTAAGGATTCGCATCATGGCCCAGTCAGGTCCATTTATGGGCCAAGAAAGCAAGCTCTCGTAAGCAACGCTATGAAGCCATCATCAGAATCCGGCACACCCAAATACAGGGGCGCCACACACCCCCTATGTTTCACCGATGAGGTCCTGGACTACGAATTCCCAGAGGGATTCAAACCCGTAAACATAGAGGCATATGATGGAACAACAGACCCTGGAGTTTGGATCGAGGATTATATCCTCCACATACACATGGCTAGAGGAGATGATCTCCACGCCATAAAATATGTACCCCTTAAGCTTAAAGGGCCAGCCCGGCATTGGCTTAAAAGCCTTCCCGAAAACACAATTGGAAGCTGGGAAGAGCTCAAGGATGCTTTCCGAGCAAACTTTCAAGGGACCTATGTCCGCCCTCTGGATGCAGATGATCTTAGTCACATAACTCAACAACCCGGAGAATCAGCTCGGCAGTTCTGGAATAGATTCCTCACTAAAAAGAATCAGATAGTCGACTGTCCAGACGCCGAAGCCTTAGCAGCTTTCAGGCATAACGTCCGAGATGAATGGCTCGCCAGACACCTCGGCCAAGAAAAGCCAAGAACAATGGCCGCACTAACAAGCCTCATGACCCGCTTTTGTGCAGGGGAGGACAGCTGGTTGGCAAGGTGCAGCCCCAGCGACCCAAGTACATCCGAAACTAGGGATGGAAACGGAAAACCGCGACGCAACAAGGACCGTCGCTGGACTAAGGACAAAAGTCCGAAGAGCACGGCAGTCAATGCCGGATTCAAAGGCTCACGACAAAATCAGGAAAAATCGCCCCCCAGGATAACAGGGACGATCCATCCGACCTAAATAAAATCCTGGACAGGATATGTCAGATACACAGTACTCCCAGGAAGCCTGCTAACCATACCCACAGAGACTGTTGGGTTTTCAAACAATCCGGCAGACTCAATGCCGAACACAAGGGGCTCGACACACCAAGCGAAGACGAGGACGAACCCCAAAAGCAGAGCACCAGGAAACAAAAGAACTTCCCACAAGAAGTAAAAATAGTGAACTCACTTCACATAACAAAACGTGCGGCACCCGTAAAGGTACGCACCACACGGCCCATCCCCAAAGGGTCCTGCCACTAGTTGTCAAAACCGATCATCTTCGATGAGCTAGATTATTCTAGGAATATCAAGAATGTAGGCTGGACTGCCTTAATACTCGATCCAATAATTGGCGGACTCCAGTTTTCAAATGTCCTTATGGACGGCGGCAGTGGACTAAACCTGATATATCAGGATACAATCCAGCACATGGGGATAAACCCAGCAAGAATTTACCGCAGCAAAACCTCCTTTCAAGGGGTAATACCTGGTCCGGACACCCATTGTATGGGTTTTCTCCGGCTCAAAGTCATATTCGGCTCTGCCGATAACCTCCACCGGGAAAAGCTGACCTTCCATATCATCCCGTTCTCAAGTCGCTATCAAGCACTACTGGGATGCGAAGCTTTCGCTCGTTTTAACGCAATACCGCATTATGCATCTCTTACGCTTAAGATGCCCGGTCCACGAGGCATCATCTCTTTGAAGGGGAAGCACTAAAAGTGCACCTCCCCAAGCGGAGGACTGTGCGGCCGCTTTGACAGCCCCACAGCAAAATGGCCTCACCGGCCAAAAAACTTCGAAATAGGTCATTCAAGACCACGAACGCGGATAGACGAGTTCGGCGCAAAATTATCATTGATGCAGGCCTAGAAGCCATATACCCCCGCACTAGGGGCTCCACGCATATACAATAAGAGACAATAAAGCTCTATCTTATATATCTTACTTTATACTTTGCTTATTTTAAACTTTTTCGGCACGACCCGTTTTCAACTCAGTTCCTCTCTTTTACAGATGAATGTCGTGCGGCGCCCATCCAGGATACGGCACAACGGAGACACAGGTGCAGACGTGCAGTAGGGACCCGTCCTAAAGGATTCTTTTTAGATTAAGACCCTGCGCAAACCTTTTTTACTGTCTCTTGTTGCTACACATCCCCTGGTTTTTTCTTTTTGATATAACCAAGGAGGAGGCTGGCGTCTTGGCATGTGGCCACGTCAGAATTTTTGCACGTACCTGGACACTAGGGGCTTTTTTAATAAAGAGTGTTGTTTCGCCCACACTCATAAAGACCGAACACCTTAGGGAGTGTTCGGCGTCGCGAGTTTTGGCATTATATGCATCAGCTCTGAATCATGTCTTTGGTCAAATGTTGGGTTGCCCGGCTCCTGAGTTCGGTTACCGTACGTTCCGCTCTATCGGCTAAGGTAGCACCAGGAGAACTACTGCGATTGTGCCCCGGTTCGGCCGGGCGAGCACCTCAGTAGAGAAAGCCGAAAACTAACTGTCATGATGTAGCGTGAGACTGGTCAGCCACTCGATGACCTATCGGAATCTATCGGATTCCTCCGCTTTAACGAAGGGCCGCTTCCCGGTCAGGCACATACGCGCCCTGAACTCGGACGAGCGCAGTTGCCACCAAGGAGCTACCTAAATAGTCTCATTGTCAAACTCCTATGGCTAAGTGAAAGTGTTAAAGCATTATAGTCTGGTTGCCTGGCCCGCTGCGCTATCACCTCCTTTGTAGGACCAAGACGTTGGGTTAAGTGTGAAAATGCGTCTTCTGTGAGCACCCCCGCACTATGTGCGTGGGGGCTGAAGCCAACGACTACCATCTTTCAAATTATATATATATATATATATATATATATATATATATATATATATATATATATATATATATCTTAAAACGGCCGCACAGGAGGTGTTCCCACTTGGAGGCACAAGTATAAAAAAGGCCACTACAGTTTATCAAAATATTACTTTATAATTACATATGCTATCATAACATAGCATCTTTCGGGCACTGCGTCTCTATTACACGAGCGCCTTCAAGAACTTCTTGAAAATAGTGCTCGGAGGGTACTCGGCTTTTGTCCGAATCTCGGGACGCAACAACGGTGGTCTCCATCTCTGCCCAGTATGTCTTAACACGGGCAAGAGCCATCCTAGCGCCCTCTATGCATGATGACCTCTTCATTGCATTTATATGCGGCACTGCGTCAAGGAATTGCTGCACCAAGCTGAAATAACTCTTCGGCTCCGATCTCCCCGGCCATAGGTGACCCATGACGTACTTCATGGCGAGTCCAGACAACCTATTCAGTTCGGCCCATTGAGCCAAACGATCATCCACTGCCAGTGGACGCTCTGGATTGTGAAACTGCGACCAGAAAAGCTTTTCCACTTCGCGATCTTTCTGATCTCGAAAGTGTTCGGTCGCATCAGCAGCACTCGCTGCCAAGTCCAGATAGGTATCCTCCACATCCGGTCCAACGGAGCAAACTTCGGATCACAAAATTTCCTTCGCAGCATAAAGGGCTTTCCAGCCGCAATCTGTTCGGCCTGACGCAGCTCCTCCTTCGCAGCTCTCATCGCAGAGCGCGCGTCCTTGGCATTGGCAACGGCCTTCTCTAAGTCCGTCTGTTTCGCCTGGTCTTCTTTTTCAAGAAGTCCGCAACGGTCTGTAGCGCTTTTTAACTTTTCGGCCATCTCGGCCATCTCCACCTTACTTCGGCAATGAGCAGCCTGTTCGGCTCTCAGCTCTTCAAGGGCTTTCCTAGTGGCCGCATCACTTTCGCTGGCTTGTTCTTTAGCTCGGGCAAGTTCTGCCCTAAGACTCTCCACGGCGGCCGCACCATCTACGTCAAGCACACACATCGTAAGACACAGGCATAAAACTGTTCTTACCTGATGCCGCCCATGGAATTACATACCTTGAGCCTCATCAAGCCGCTTATTGACAAGCGTGATGTCGGCATCTGCCACGTCCAGTTGCCGCTTTAGTTCGGCAAAATCGGTAGTTCGGCTCGATTCCGGACGCTTCGCCACCTATATACAAAGGCGAAAATTAGACCTGGGATTATGATCCTCTGCGCGCCGTCAATTTTGACAACACACAGAGTCTCAGGGCTACTATCTACACAGGGTGCATCTTGTTTATGCGCAACTGACAAAAAAGTACATTATCAAACGTACCTCAAAATCCGTCAGCAAACTTTTGACGGCCTCGTGCAATCCGCTTTCCGCAGACGAAATCCTTCCAATCACCATACCCATCAATGCACGGTGCTCCTCTGAGATAGAAGCTCACCCCAGCAGAATCATCAGCTCCTCCGACCGCGCACCAGACGGTGCCGGACTCGTCCTACGGCCTCCATCGAAGGCAGGACGCGGAGAACCTTGGGGGGCCATATGGCTACCTTCCACCCCTGCCGGATTCGGAGAAACCCTCCGCGACGACACCTCAGGGTCGCCTGCCTCGCTAGGCGGTACGGCAGGGGGAGGCGTTCCACTCTCCATCATCTCCGGAAGAAGATCCCCCGAAGACGAGCTCTACTGAGAAGGGCTGAGGTCCGAGCTACAAGGTAAAATTTTGGTTAATCTTCTTAGATAAAAAGTAAGTATTTCTCTCATCCCTCTAAAGGAAAATCTTTCTCTACTTACGGCTCGCTGGAGGGCTGATCCCTTTGGGGGCGTAGTTCGGCCGAGGATCTCCCCGGCGCCGGACCCTCTGACGAGAACTTCTTCCCCCGCTTTGAGGCCATGGTCTCTGGGTCGTCAGAGGCGACCCTCTTCTTCCCCCTAGGAGAGGAATTGTCGGTTCCTCCCTTCGGAGCGGCCTCCTTCGAGGAGGCCATAGTTTCCTTGTCCTCCCCCTCACTTCCCTCCAAAGGCACGATCTTCAACATCCTGACTAGCGCGGGATCCGGCCTGGTCTCAGGAAGGGGAGCCGGACACCTGATCAGCTTCACCTTCGCTACCCACTCCTGTTTAAAAGGACAGCTCTTTTAGGAGCGAGTCTATGACAATTTTACGGATAGCGAGTCCGGGCACAAGGTTACTTACTTGAGTATCCGGGCGATTGCAGCTTAAACCTGCGTCCTCAGTCCAATCCGGACACATTGCTTGTGATCCGAAGAACATTTTATACATCTCCAGGGGCGTTGCGCCCATAAAATGCTGGAGAGCTCGTGGTCCCTCCGGATTAAACTCCCACAGACGAAGGGAGCGGCGTTTGCCGGGCAATGTTCGGCGAATCAGCATGACCTGCGTCACCTTGACCAGGTTGAGGTCTCCTTCTAAGAGATCCCTAATGCGGCCCTGCAACAGGGGCACGTCTTTGGATAACCCCCAATCTAATCCTTTGTTGACCCATGACGCTAGCCATGGTGGGGGACCCGAGCGAAAGGCAAGAGGCGCCACCCACTTGGCGCTCCTGGGAGCAGTGATATAAAACCACTCTCGTTGCCACAAGCCTAGCTCCTCTTGAAAAGATCCCTCGGGCCATGGAGCATCAGCATTCTTACTTATGATAGCACCTCCGCACTCTGCATACCGTCCCTCGATCATCTTCGGCTCCACTCCAAAAGTCTTGAGCCATAATCCGAAGTGAGGAGTAACACGGAGGAATGCTTCGCACACAACGATGAATGAGGAGATATGGAGGATGGACTCCGGAGCTAAGTCATGAAATTCCAGCCCGTAATAAAACAGCAGCCCCCTCACGAAGGGATCCATCAGGAAGCCTAACCCCCGAAGGAAGTGAGACATGAACACTACGCTCTCACCGGGCTGGGGACTGGGAATATCCTACCTTTGAGCAGGCAACCTATGCGAAATTTCGGCGGTCACGAACTTAGCCTCTCTCAACTTTAGCACGTCCTCCTCCATGACGGAGGAGGGCATCCATCGGCCTTGAAGGTCGGAACCGGACATTGTCGAAGGTCCGAAGCGCCTGGAATCTGGAGCCTGGGGTGTTGGAACTCAAGGCGATGGGCGAACTCGTTTGAGATTGGAAAAATGAGTAAGGCCTTGGTCTCTTTATAAGAGGTTGAATACCAGGAGCCCTCCCCGTAACCGTTTGGGACTCGCCTTTACTCAAGAAAACATGCTAACGGGCACGATTGGGTTACCCACGTCCGTACTGATGAGAATCCCATAAAAGGGGGGCACACGATCTCTGCTTTGACAAGACGTGCCAAGGAAACCGCCTCGCAAAACATGCTGAGGTGGAAAAGTGAAAACGATCTGAGTGAAGGACTTGGCTGTAGTGTGATGACGCACTGCGGAATACGTCAGCAGATTTGATTTGTGTTAATATTATTCTCTCTATGGCAATATGTGGAAGCTTATTTTGCAGAGCCGGACACTACTCTTGGTGTTTACAATCTTCTATGAAGAACTTGGAGGAGGAACCCGCCTTGCAATGCCGAAGACAATTTGCGCGCTGGACTCATCATCATTGAAGCCTGGTTCAGGGGCTACTGAGGGAGTCCTGGATTAGGGGGTGTTCGGGTAGCCGGACTATACCTTCAGCCGGACTCCAGGACTATGAAGATACAAGATTGAAGACTTCGTCCCGTGTCCGGATGGGACTTTCCTTGGCGTGGAAGGCAAGCTTGGCGATGCGGATATTCAAGATCTCCTACCATTGTAACCGACTCTGTGTAACCCTAACCCTATCCGGTGTCTATATAAACCGGAGGGTTGTAGTCCGTAGGCAATCAACTCCATACACAACAATCATACCATAGGCTAGCTTCTAGGGTTTATCCTCCTTGATCTCATGGTAGATCTACTCTTGTACTACCCATATCATCAATACTAATCAAGCAGGAGTAGGGTATTACCTCCATCGAGAGGGCCCGAACCTGGGTAAAAAACATCGTGTCCCTTGTCTCCTGTTACCATCCGGCCTAGACGCACAGTTCGGGACCCCCTACCCGAGATCCGCCGGTTTTGACACCGACAATAACTTTGAGGTGGTTTCGTACCCTACCATAATCTCTTCGTTTGTTCTCCGCTATTAGTGACTTTGGAGTGACTCTTTGTTGCATGTTGAGGGATAGTTATATGACCCAATTGTGTTATTATTGTTGAGAGAACTTGCAATAGTGAAAGTATGAACCCTAGGCCTTGTTTCGAAGCATTGAAATACCGTTTGTGCTCACTTTTATCATTAGTTACCTTGCTGTTTTTATATTTTCAGATTACAAAAACCTATATCTACCATCCATATCGCACTTGTATCACCATCTCTTCGCCGAATTAGTGCACCTATACAATTTACCATTGTATTGGGTGTGTTGAGGACACAAGAGACTCTTTGTTATTTGGTTGCAGGGTTGTTTGAGAGAGACCATCTTCATCCTACGCCTCCCACGGATTGATAAACCTTAGGTCATCCACTTGAGGGGAATTTTCTACTGTCCTACAAACCTCTGCACTTGGAGGCCCAACAACGTCTACAAGAAGAAGGTTGTGTAGTAGACATCAAGCTCTTTTCTGGCGCCGTTGCCGAGGAGGTGAGTGCTTGAAGGTATATCTTTAGATCTTGCAATAGAATCTTTTAGTTTCTTGTTTTAGCACTAGTTTAGTTTATAAAAGAAAACTACAAAAAAATGGAATTGCATTTGCCTCATACGCTTCATATTTTTAATATTTTTCATGAGAATGATGGAAAGGAAAATTGTGCTCAAATGCTAGAAGAAGAAGTCTATAAAATGTTTGGAACTAAATCTTTGAATGATGAGCATGATTGCAATGTTGTTAGTATGAAATCCTTGAATATCCACAATACTAATTATGATGATTATATTGATGAAAGTGGATTTGGAGAGGTCATGACTTTATTTAGTAATGATTCCACTATCTTGGAAGAGGTTTCAATTGATTATGATGAGAACAACGTTGCTACCTATGATGATTATTGTGATGATACTTATGCTATAAAAAGTAATGATGATTATATTTATAAAACTTGCCATGATTATGACTACCCCTTTTCTGAACATTACTCTTTTAGTATGGAAAGAATTTATAGTATTCGAGTTTCTTATGATACTCCCACTATTCTGAATGAGAAGAATTTTGCTTATGTGGAGAGTAATAAAATTTCTATGCTTGTAGATCATGAAAAGAATGCTTTATGTGATAGTTATATTGTTGAATTCATTCATGAAGCTACTGAAAATTATTATGAGGGAGGAATATATGCTTGTAGAAATTGCAATAATATCAAGTTTCCTCTCTATGTGCTTAAAGTTTTGAAGTTATGCTTGTTTTGCCTTCCTACGCTAGTTGATTATTGTTCCCATAAGTTGTTTGCTCAAAAAATACCTATGCATAGGAAGTGTGTTAGACTTAAATGTGCTAGTCATATTCTTCATGATGCTCTCTTTATATTACAATTCTTATCTTTTATGTGAGCATCATTGAAATTATCATGCCTAGCTAGGGGCGTTAAACGATAGCGCTTGTTGGGTGGCAACCCAACTTAATTTTTTTGTTCCTGTTTAGTAATAAATAATTCATCTAGACTCTGTTATGATTGACTTTTTATGCTTTTAATTAGTGTTCGTGCCAAGTAGAACCTTTGGGAAGACTTGGGGAAAGTCTTTGCGATCATGCTGTAAAAAACAGAAACTTTAGCACTCACGAGTTTTGCTGCCATTTTTTATTGGAGAGTGCTATTTATTTAATTCTATTTGCAGATGATTAATAGATAAATTCCTCACGTCCAGCAATTTATTTTAGAATTTTTGGGGTTCCATAAGTATACGTTTGATCCAGATTACTACAGACTGTTCTGTCTTTGACAGATTCTGTTTTCTATGTGTTGTTTGCTTATTTTGATGAATCTATGAGTAGTATCGGAGGGTATGAACCATAGATAAGTTGGAATACAGTAGATATTACACAAATATGAATTTAAAATGAGTTCACAACAGTACCTAGGTGGTGATTTATTTTCTTATACTAACGGAGCTTACGAGTTTTCTGTTAAGTTTTGTGTTGTGAAGTTTTCAAGTTTTGGGTAAAGATTCGATGGACTATGGAATAAGGAGTGGCAAGAGCCTAAGCTTGGGGATGCCCCAGATGGCATCCCCTCTTTCGTCTTCGTGCATCGATAACTTTACTTGGAGCTATATTTTTATTCACCACATGATATGTGTTTTGCTTGGAGCGTCATTTTATTTTATTTTGTTTTGCTTGCTGTTTGAATAAAATACCAAGATCTGAAATTCTTAAATGTTATAGAGTCTTCACATAGTTGCATAATTTTTCGAATACTCATTGATCTTCACTTATATATTTTGGAGGAGTTTGTCATTTGCTCTAGTGCTTCACTTATATTGTTTTAGAGTACGGCGGTGGTTTTATTTTGAAGAAATAGATGAACTCTCGAGCTTCACTTATATTATTTTGAGAGTCTTTAGAACAACATGGTAATTTGCTTTGGTTATGAATTTAGTCCTAATATGATAGGCATCCAAGAGGGATATAATAAAAACTTTCGTATAAAGTGCATTGAATACTATGAGAAGTTTGATACTTGATGATTGTTTTGAGATATGGAGATGGTGATATTAGAGTTATGCTAGTCGAGTAGTTGTGAATTTGAGAAATACTTGTGTTGAAGATTGTGATTCCCGTAGCATGTAGGTATGGTGAACCGTTATGTGATGAAGTCGGAGCATGATTTATTTATTGATTGTCTTCCTAATGAGTGGCGGTCGGGGACGAGCGATGGTCTTTTCCTACCAATCTATCCCCCTAGGAGCATGCACGTAGTACTTTGTTTTGATTACTAATAGATTTTTGCAATAAGTATGTGAGTTCTTTATGACTAATGTTGAGTCCATGGATTATATGCACTCCCACCCTTCCACCATTGCTAGTCTCTCTAGTACCGCGTAACTTTCGCCGGTACCATAAACCCACCATATATCTTCCTCAAAACAGCCACCATACCTACATATTATGGCATTTCCATAGCCATTCCGAGATATATTGCCATGCAACTTTCCACCGTTCCATTTATTATGACACGCTCCATCATTGTCATATTGCTTTGCATGATCATGTAGTTGACATCGTATTTGTGGCAAAGCCACCGTTTATAATTCTTTCATACATGTCACTCATGAGTCATTGCACATCTCGGTACACCGCCGGAGCCATTCATATAGAGTCATATTTTGTTATAAGAATTGAGTTGTAATTCTTTAGTTGTAAGTAAATAAAAGTGTGATGATCATCATTATTAGAGAATTGTCCCAAGTGAGGAAAGGATGATGGAGACTATGATTCCCCCACAAGTTGGCATGAGACTCCGGATGAAAAATAAAATAAAAATAAAAAAAGAGGCCATAAAAAAAGAGAAAGGCCCAAATAAAAAAACATGAGAGAAAAAGAGAGAAGGGGCAATGCTACTATCCTTTTACCACACCTGTGCTTCAAAGTAGCACCATGATCTTCATGATAGAGAGTCTCTTATGTTGTCACTTCCATAAACTAGTGGGAATTTTACATTATAGAACTTGGCTTGTATATTCCAATGATGGGCTTCCTCAAATTGCCCTAGGTCTTCGTGAGCAAGCAAGTTGGATGCACACCCACTTAGTTTCTTTTTGTTGAGATTTCATACACTTATAGCTCTAGTGCATCCGTTGCATGGCAATCCATACTCACTCACATTGATATCTATTAATGGGCATATCCATAGCACATTGATACGCCTAGTTGATGTGAGACTATCTTCTCTTTTTTTGTCTTCTCCACAACCACCATTCTATTTCACCATAGTGCTATATCCATGGCTCACGCTCATATATTGCGTGAAGATTGAAAAAGTTTGAGAACATCAAAAGTATGAAACAATTGCTTGGCTTGTCATCGGGGTTGTGCATGATTTAAATATTTTGTGTGATGAAGATAGAGCATAGCTAGACTATATGGTTTTGTAGGGATAGCTTTCTTTGGCCATGTTATTTTGAGAAGACATGATTACTTTGTAAGTATGCTTGAAGTATTATTATTTTTATGTCAATATTAAACTTTTGTCTTGAATCTTTCGGATCTGAATATTCTTGCCACAATAAAGAGAATTACATGGATAAATATGTTAGGTAGCATTCCACATCAAAAATTCTATTTTTATCATTTACCTACTCGAGGACGAGCAGGAATTAAGCTTGGGGATGCTTGATACGTCTCCAACGTATCTATAATTTTTGATTGTTCCATGCTATTATATTATCAACCTTGGATGTTTTATATGCATTAATATGCTATTTTATATGATTTTTGGGACTAACGTATGAACCTAGAGCCTAGTGCCAGTTTCTGTTTTTTTCCTTGTTTTTAACTATCGCAGAAAAGGAATATCAAACGGAGTCCAATTGACCTGAAACTTCACGGAGATCATTTTTGGACCAGAAGAAGCCCACGGAGTACTGGACGTGGGCTAGAAGAGTCCTGAGGCCACCATGAGGGTGGGGGCGCGCCCTACCCCCCTGGGCGCGCCCCCTGCCTCGTGGCCGCCTCGGGAACCCTCCTGACTTGTCCTTGACTCCAACACCTCTTATATAACCCAAAACTTCCAGACATAATAGATCGGGAGTTCCACTGCCAGAAGCCTCCCTAGCCACCGAAAACCAATCTAGACCCATTCCGACACCCTGCCGGAGGGGGGGGAATCCCTCTCCGGTGGCCATCTTCATCATCCTGGTGCTCTCCATGACGAGGAGGGAGTAGTTCACCCTCGGGGATGAGGGTATGTACCAGTAGCAATGCATTTGATCTCTCTCTCTCTCTCTCTCTCTCTCTCTCTCGTGTTCTTGAGTCGGCACGATCTTGATGTATCGCGAGCTTTGCTATTATATTTGGATCTTATGATGTTTCTCCCCCTCTACTCTCTTCTAATGGATTGAGTTTTCCCTTTGAAGTTATCTTATCGGATTGAGTCTTTAAGGATTTGAGAACACTTGATGTATGTCTTGCACATGCTTATCTGTGGTGACAATGGGATATCATGTGATCCACTTGATGTATGTTTTCATGATCAACTTGCGAGTTCTGTGACCTCGTCAACTTATGCATAGGGGTTGGCACACGTTTTCGTCTTGACTCTCCGGTAGAAACTTTGGGGCACTCTTTGAAGTTCTTTGTGTTGGTTGAATAGATGAATCTGAGATTGTGTGATGCATATCATATAATCATACCCACGGATACTTGAGGTGACATTGGACTATCTAGGTGACATTAGGGTTTTGGTTGATTTGTGTCTTAAGGTGTTATTCTAGTATTAACTCTATAATAGATCGAACGAAAAGAATAGCTTCATGATTTTTTACTATGGACTCTTGAATAGATCGATCAGAAAGAATAACTTTGAGGTGGTTTCGTACCCTACCATAATCTCTTCGTTTGTTCTCCGCTATTAGTGACTTTGGAGTGACTCTTTGTTGCATGTTGAGGGATAGTTATATGATCCAATTATGTTATTATTGTTGAGAGAACTTGCACTAGTGAAAGTATGAACCCTAGGCCTTGTTTCGAAGCATTGCAATACCGATTGTGCTCACTAATATCATTAGTTACCTTGCTATTTATATATTTTCAGATTACAAAAACCTATATCTACCATCCATATTGCACTTGTATCACCATCTCTTCGCCGAACTAGTGCACCTATACAATTTACCATTGTATTGGGTGTGTTGGGGACACAAGAGACTCTTTGTTATTTGGTTGCATGTAACATCCCAAAATTCTAAATTTTGGAATGTTATAATAAATAGATAGATTTGATTGATTGTTTGATTGATTGTCTGAAAGTGAGTGAATTCGAAACTTTTGAAAGTTAAATGAGAGGGAATAAAAGGACTTTCCCAAACTTTCATATTTGCTTTCTGATCACCATGAATTCAAATTCTTTTCAAATACAAAACCCTTGAGCGAAGATGATATGACTTCTTCCATTTAAATTAAATGAAAGGGTATTTGAAAATAATTGGATTTCATTGGGAAATATTTTTCAATTCAGAAACTTTATGCAACTCAATGATTTTCACGAGAGAAGATAAAATGACTTCTTCAAATTATATGAAATATGAGTTGGGAGTTTCAAAGAATTAAATTCAAAGTTCTTTTGAATTTATCTTCAATTTGGAGTTATTTGAGTTTTATTCAAATTATTTTTCTCCAAAAATAACTTATATGGAAAATAGGGTAACCTGATTCCCTACATTAGAAAATTGGAGAAAAATTTATTTGAAATCATTCTGGTATTTTTAAAATGATTTTTGTTGAATTTTAATAGACTAGTAGCACTGTTTGAATTATTAGAATTTGTGTGTATTTTATTTAATGCTAGGAAAATGTTCATGTCGTAGAAAATATTTTTCTGAAAATTTTGATATATTATATGTCTATATAATATTTTGCTTTATTTTTCTTTTTCTTTCTTTTCTCTCTGTTAAAAAAAACCTCCTCCGACCGAACCGGGCCGGCCCAGCTAGCCAGTCGGCCCAGCCCAGTTCCCCTCGCCATCTCCCTCCCGAGCGGGAGACCTGCCGCCGCACGCCAGCGTCGCCTTGGCGTCCGTGCCGCCTCCGGACTCCGCGCCCGCCGCCTCTGCCCTGCCCCTCCTCCACGCAACACCTCCCCTC
>NC_041390.1:432615539-432622797 GCF_002162155.2 Triticum dicoccoides
TCGCCTGCTTCGCCGCACCACCCCGCCGACCGCGCCGCCGCTCGCCGCTGCCCGCGTCGCCGCTGTCCGCCACGCCGGAGCACGCCGTCCTCACCGGAGCCGCCGCTCCATCGATCCAAAACCGCCGCCGCCGGTTTATTTTCGTTGAACCGGTGCAAAACCATTAACCCGGCCGGTTTTATCTATTAGGTTGGTTTTTACTTAATAGACCGGTTTATTTTTCTAGGTTAATTTAATTAGTAAACGTTCGCTATGTTAGCTTCTGTAGTGAACGAGTTCGTTCTTTAGTTCACCGTAACGAACGTTCGCTTTTTAGTTTTTTCTTTTTCTGTTATTTTGGCCAGGGACCTAGTTGTGAATACTTTATTTACAGAATAGTCCCTGTACTTCAAATGACTATATCTTTTTACTCGTTTGTCCAAATCCAACGAAACCAATGCCCACTTCTTCGTTATGATCTCCTCTATCCGGATAAACAACTCAAACATGTTTTTGAAAAGTTTAAAATTTGAATTAGAGCAGATTTGAATTCAAACTTTGTTTGATCATAACTTGAGTTTCGTAGCTCCGTTTGAGTTGATTCTTTTTGAAAATCGAAGCTCTTGACTTAAACATTCTAATAAGGCCAAATTCACATAATTTTTGTACTGTTAGAAATTGTTTTATGTTGCAAGAGCTATTTTCTTGGTTTTGATGTTTTCGAATCGTCTTCTTCTTTCTTTCTGATCTTTTGAGTGATTGCTTATGTGTGGTTACTATTGCTTGCTTACGGTAGATTGACCGGAGTGTGACGAGTAGATCTATCAAGAGTTTTGAGTGCGAATCATCTTCATCAACATTGCAGGCAAGTAACACTTTGATCATACCTTTTCTACAACCCATGTTTTATTGCATTAGATCAATCCTCACACATTGCATGATTAGGATCTAATTAAATTGTGGGATGGGAAGTAGATGAGGTAGTACCTATTACCTGTATTATTATGAAACCTTTGGGAGTTACTTCTACGTTTGCTTATTATGCCATGCTATGCTAGTAGACTTGGATTGGGTGAGTGATATCCATGACAGATGTGAGTTGATAATTTTAATGGTTTATCTAAGGTGGCAACTTAAACACACATCTGGGTGGATTGAGGCACCTGATGTCTATCAGGACTTGCCTATTTTTTTTGGACTGCCACCCAGGCTCAAAGGGATCATAAGATCTTTCATGCTAGAAACTTACGTGTGCAGCCACAAGCCATTATGGGCTCTGGCATAGTTGACTAAGTCATGCGAACTCTTACGGGGTGGACTAGCAGATGTAGGGGTTGTAGGTGGTACGGTCTACCCCACATGTAAGGTGCTAGTGCTTCTAAAAGACTGTGTCTCGGTCATCCGTCTTCTCAAACAGCCTGTAGTGCGAGAAACCAAAGGGAGGCGATCGAGTCTTGTGGGGAAAAGTGCGCAAATATCTGCAGAGTGTACAAACTAATCATGATTAGCCGTGTCCCCGGTTATGGACATCTTGAGTATCTAGTTCTTGGATTATCCTGTTGATCTCATCATGTTACTTTAAATGAATATTGTTGGGTTTTAATGATGTTACTTAATTGGGATTGAGAATGATGTCAACCATTCTCAATGTTTAACAACCACCATGATAGTAATTAATCTTATTCCTTTGCAGTAGGGAAAAATTGGCTTTACGCAAAAACCTTATAACCATAGAGTTTTTCCACCAGCCAAATATGCATGTAGTGATAGCCATTGTTCATCATTCTCTATGGTGTGAATTTGCCAGTACATTCAATGTACCGACCCGTTTTGGGCTGCAACGTTTCATGTTGCAGGATTATCTTACGACGAGTAAGTGATATGTTTGGGTTACAATTTCTACACTCAACTTTGCCGTTGGTGTTGATGGGAATCCACAACCTTGTTGCTTCCGCTATATGGATTGAGGTAATAGTATTTATGTTACTTTATACATGTGATTTACCTCTGTTATAAATCCTTCGAGTACTGTGTGTGTCAGCATACCGATCCAGGGATGACACTTAAGCACAGAGACTTGATCCATTCGGGTCGGGTCGCTACAAGATGGTATCAGAGCACATGTTGACTGTAGGACGTGACCCTAGAAACTAGCAAGCCCATAGCAAAGATTTTTCTCTACAACTTTTCCCTTTCAAAAAGATCTTTTACCTCTCTTCTCTTCTGAGCTTATTCAAAAAAAATTCCCTTTAGTGAGACCATACCCCTTTCCCCTTTTGACCACACGAAGATTCGACTGATGAGACCACTCCAAGAAGTACAAGATATCGGACAACTAAGACCACTTTGGAATGAAGAGTATGCTTCGTGCATCCGAATATTGGAAATTACAACGGTTGAAGGCCGAAGACAAGTAGAATTGGAAGGCTCTGAAGAATCCCCAGATTTGTATGACCTAGGAATGCTACCCTTATGGAACTTGGCAAACTATGGAAGTTGTCAATACCCGAGATCAAGGTGTATCGGAGAAAGACTGAAACAAGGAGTATGAGAACTCGAAGTTTTGTCAAGGAAAACCCTAAGGCAGGAGATATCAACTATGGAGAGATAGCTCATGGAAATGACAAGAGAACAACCACGGCTATCCATGAGGTTATCGCCCGCTTATGCTATTGTCACCGTGCTGAGTTAAGCATGCATATGCATGGAAGGATTAAATGGTAGAAGGCTGATGGAGCACCTATTAGTAAGATGAAGTTTTAACCTTAGCTAGTGTATCACCAGGATCTGGAGTATTACATCAAGAAGTTAAGATGGAGCCACAAGAAGCCGTATTTGAAAAGAAGCATTTCGTGAAGAACTCAGGACCCAAAAGTTGAAAGTAGCCAAGCTAGAGTAGAAAAACCTCGAGATACCGAAGATTCGTCAGGAACGGAAGGACAGTAGTACCATGGTTCATGCCAATGTTGAAACCCAGAAGTTTGGAATGCCACTCCAGAAATATTAAAGGACGTCACGAGAAACTTTTTGTCAACGGAGAGGATCTGGCAGAACAAATTGAGAAGGACAAACACGATCGGAAGAAGCCATTGGAGACATGACCAAGACTTGAAGAGTTTGGCGACGTTGACGTTAGAAGACCAAACCCCTGTTATACACCTACGTTAGATGCGATGATTGTGAGCTGTCATTTGTTTGTTGTTTTTTCGACAGCCACAATAAAATCTGTCTTTTCAAAACTTTTGGTTGTATTGTGTGTATCCCTCTCTACCCCTCTTATCTCACCCCAAACCCATGGACCCAATAGAGGATGAATGAAGATGAGCTTGTATTTTCTGGACCGATGAGTCAATTGGAGACAGACCGATGGATACAGGACATGGAGGATCGCATGGAGAATAACCCTATATTTGGAAATGATATGACCCAGCATGCTCTTCAGTGCTTTGAAAGAGGTGATGCTACTTGGTGGAGGATGTACCAAACCATAAATGGATGGCAAGGAGTAACCACTTGGAAAGAATTTAAGTTGACCTTGCTAAAGTCTCAGTTTGTGTCCCAGAAATTGAAGCCTTATGGAAAGGATATGAAGAAAACTTATGCATGCAAGCTTTGTGGAGAAATAGGACACAACCATAAAGAACACAAGGATGAATGCCCTAATTGTGAAGGAAGTCACTCAGCTGAAGAATGCCCAACTAGGCAGATCACTTGTTTCTTGTGTGAAGGGACTACCCACTACCCTGCTCAGTGTCACATTTACCCCTTGGTACAAAGAACCATCCAGCAGAAGGAAGAAGCAATGAAAGGAGACCTTATGGAAAGTTTAGAAGAACCTGTGATGAAGGAAGAGGTGGAGGACACACCCAAAGGGGAACCAATTAAACCCTGCACCAAGTCTTGCTATTCATGTGGAGAAGAAGGACACATCTCCCATAATTGTATGAATGGGGATCTAGTAGAATTCCCGACGGAGGAAGTAGATTATGACCCACAGGAAATAGAAGCCCTGATTGGAATGGAAAAGTCCAGGAAGAGAAGTAGATTGGATCCCAGGAACAAACCAATTTCTACAAAGAAAGACCTGAGTCATATCACATGTTTCAGGTGCAAAAATTCAGGACACTACTTCAATGATTGCCCAAAAGGGAAGATGAGGACCCCAGGAGGCTATATAATCACAAGGAAACCTCGAAACTTGTCAGAAGTAATATGTTTCCGTTGAAATGGAGCAGGGCACTTTGCCAGAGAATGCCCTAAGGAGAAGGAAATCTGTGCTAGATAGTTGAGTTTGCAACAAAAGAAATGGAGTAGTAGAAGTGAGAACATTTTCTTTTATATTGGGGTGTTGAGTTGAGACATGTAATGGAAAAGCGAGAGATTGTAACCATTTGAGAATGAATAAAGTAGCATCGTTGGTACTGATATGGATATTATGAGTTGTTACTCTATGAAGAAGGATTCTGACCATTTTGAGGATAAGAGAAATATGGTCTGTGGAAGGTTTGTGCATTTTAAGGGTGGTAGTACCCTGTAAGAACCATTGACCCCTGGAAAGATAAGGATACTCCACTGAGTGGATTTCGGACAAAAATGAATATGAGTTTTGTCTCAATATGTGTGATGCCCCAAGAGTATGTGGGATGAAGTTGGAGACCGACAGTTGTTTGGACTAAATGTGATCAAGGAGTCAGAGGAGAATGTAAAGTTGATTCAAGATAGACTGAAGGTAGCTCGGTCCAGGAAGAAGAGTTATGTAGACTCAAGGAGATAGTCTATGAAATTGGAGATAGAGCATGTCTTCGTGTGACCCCTCTGCGAGGAGTTAAACGATTTGGAGTTAAGGGACAGTTAGCCCCAAGATTTGTAGGACCATACCAAGTTTTGGAGCGTATGAGAGAAGTGGCCTACAAGTTTGAGTTACCCAAAGGACTGTCAGGAGTTCAAGATGTGTTTCACGTTTCCCCGTTGTAGAAGTGCCATGCAGAGATGGCCAATATTCCCCTGTAAGGACGCTTGACCCTGGAAAGGATAATGATGTTCCATGAAGTGGAATATGAACTTCATAAGTATAAGTTTTATCCCGGTATGAGGGATATCCCACGAGGATGAAGAGATGAAGTACTATTGGATATAAAGGAGGTATGATGTTGGAAATATGGATCAATGGAAATTCCATGATGAGTCCGAGTAATCATGTCCTAGTTTGGTGCCAATAGAAGGAAGGAAGATAGTACAATTGGATGGATTTAAGAATACTAGGAGGTTGGAAGTTGGAATAATGATCAGTTGCCCGATGATAAGTTCAAGGACTACAAGTGATGAGATGGGACATAACCCACATGCCCCAGGACCTGCCAAGAAGCAAGCACATTCTTGCTGAAGGAAAAACCCTGAAAGAAGTTACGATTTTATCGACAGACGATCTTATAGGAGTTACGCAAAACCTGAGAGTTGTGAAGGAACGATAGATGGTTGTTTGGCTTGCAGAATCTATGGATTTATCCGAACTTGGTTCGTCGACAAGAGAAATTCTGCAATGCTTGTGAGGATGACCGAGTGTTAGAATGCGAGATTCGCTAAACCGTATACAAGGTAATGATTTGGGTGCGGGATGGATTGATCACCATACCGACTTACTCTTATTATTCGCCTTGCTATATGGGATGGTAAATCTGAGTGACTTACCTATAGTAGAGAGACGACGATGAAAACCTTGTTTAAACCTTAGAATGGTATAGCAATTTTTTTCCCTTGTACAAGGCAGCTTTTGCCAACTGTAGGTTATACGGTGAGGATCAACCCAGACCCATTTCCTGCAGGAGAAACCATAAATTGTTGATCACCATGAGATATCGATAGTTGTTTAGTTTTGGCGCCCGACCCATCAGCTAAGAAGACCCAATCTCGAAATAACCTTACCAAGAGGAAAGGACAGAAGAAATGAGGAAAAGGTTATGCCACTACTAGAAGAGCCCAGAGAAGGAATTATCCTGAAGATCTAAGAAGACCGACACTGTCAAGAATAAGGATGGAGTATATGAGTATTGATGGGACCGTAACGATGTTTCTAAGGGTGGTAGCACCCCAGACCCCGGAGACGATTGATGGAATTTGAGGAGACCCCAAACCCTAACCTATTTCTTTCTAGCTTCTCCGAATCTCGAGGACGAGATTCCTTTTAAGGGTGGTAGGTTTGTAACATCCCAAAATTCTAAATTTTGGAATGTTATAATAAATAGATAGATTTGATTGATTGTTTGATTGATTGTCTGAAAGTGAGTGAATTCAAAACTTTTGAAAGTTAAATGAGAGGGAATAAAAGGACTTTCCCAAACTTTCATATTTGCTTTCTGATCACCATGAATTCAAATTCTTTTCAAATACAAAACCCTTGAGCGAAGATGATATGACTTATTCCATTTAAATTAAATGAAAGGGTATTTGAAAATAATTGGATTTCATTGGGAAATATTTTCCAATTCAGAAACTTTATGCAACTCAATGATTTTCATGAGGGAAGATAAAATGACTTCTTCAAATTATATGAAATATGAGTTGGGAGTTTCAAAGAATTAAATTCAAAGTTCTTTTGAATTTATCTTCAATTTGGAGTTATTTGAGTTTTATTCAAATTATTTTTCTCCAAAAATAAATTATATGGAAAATAGGGTAACATGATTCCCTACATTAGAAAATTGGATAAAAATTTATTTGAAATCATTCTGGTATTTTTAAAATGATTTTTGTTGAATTTTAATAGACCAGTAGCACTGTTTGAATTATTAGAATTTGTGTGTATTTTATTTAATGCTAGGAAAATGTTCATGTCGTAGAAAATCTTTTTATGAAAATTTTGATATATTATATGTCTATATAATATTTTGCTTTATTTTTCTTTTTCTTTCTTTTCTCTCTGTTAAAAAAAACCTCCTCCGACCGAACCGGGCCGGCCCAGCTAGCCAGTCGGCCCAGCCCAGTTCCCCTCGTCGTCTCCCTCCTGAGCGGGAGACCTGCCGCCGCACGCCAGCGTCGCCTCGGGGTCCGTGCCGCCTCCGGACTCCGCACCCGCCGCCTCTGCCCTGCCCCTCCTCCACGCAACACCTCCCCTCCCCTCCTATAAAACCGCGCCGCCCCTCTCCCCTCGCGCCGCTGCCGCATCTCGCGCACTGCGCCACTGCCGCACTTCTGGCAAGCCGCCGTCTGTGCCGCGCCCCTTCGCTGCCTCGCCGCTCCAGTCGCTGCCCTCCCCGTCGCTCGCCTGCTTCGCCCCACCACC
>NC_041390.1:432623407-432647704 GCF_002162155.2 Triticum dicoccoides
CGCCGCCGCTCGCCGCTGCCCGCGTCGCCGCTGTCCGCCGTGCCAGAGCACGCCGCCCTCGCCGGAGCCGCCGCTCCACCGATCCAAAACCGCCGCCGCCGTTTTATTTTCGTTGAACCGGTGCAAAACCGTTAACCCGGCCGGTTTTATCTATTAGGTTGGTTTTTACTTAATAGACCGGTTTATTTTTCTAGGTGAATTTAATTAGTAAATGTTTGCTATGTTAGCTTCTGTAGTGAATGAGTTCGTTCTTTAGTTCACCGTAACGAACGTTCGCTTTTTAGTTTTTTCTTTTTCTGTTATTTCGGCCAGGGACCTAGTTGTGAATACTTTATTTACAGAATAGTCCCTATACTTCAAATGACTATATCTTTTTACTCGTTTGTCCAAATCCAACGAAACCAACGCCCACTTCTTCATTATGATCTCCTCTATCCGGATAAACAACTCAAACATGTTTTTGAAAAGTTTAAAATTTGAATTAGAGCAGATTTGAATTCAAACTTCGTTTGATAATAACTTGAGTTTCTTAGCTCCGTTTGAGTTGATTCTTTTTGCAAATCGAAGCTCTTGACTTAAACATTCTAATAAGGCCAAATTCACATAATTTTGGTACTGTTAGAAATTGTTTTATGTTGCAAGAGCTATTTTCTTGGTTTTGATGTTTCCGAATCGTCTTCTTCTTTCTTTCTGATCTTTTGAGTGATTGCTTATGTGTGGTTACTATTGCTTGCTTGCGATAGATTGACCGGAGTGTGACGAGTAGATCTATCAAGAGTTTTGAGTGCAAATCATCTTCATCAACATTGCAGGCAAGTAACACTTTGATCATACCTTTTCTACAACCCATGTTTTATTGCATTAGATCAATCCTCACACATTGCATGATTAGGATCTAATTAAATTGTGGGATGGGAAGTAGATGAGGTAGTACCTATTACCTGTATTATTATGAAACCTTTGGGAGTTACTTCTACGTTTGCTTATTATGCCATGCTATGCTAGTAGATGTGGATTGGGTGAGTGATATCCATGACAGATGTGAGTTGATAATTTTAATGGTTTATCTAAGGTGGCAACTTAAACACACATCTGGGTGGATTGAGGCACCTGATGTCTATCAGGACTTGCCTGTTTTTTTTGGACCGCCACCCAGGCTCAAAGGGATCATAAGATCTTTCATGCTAGAAACTTCCGTGTGCAGCCACAAGCCATTATGGGCTCTGGCATAGTTGACTAAGTCGTGCGAACTCTTACGGGGTGGACTAGCAGATGTAGGGGTTGTAGGTGGTACGGTCTACCCCACATGTAAGGTGCTAGTGCTTCTGAAAGACTGTGTCTCGGTCATCCGTCTTCTCAAACACCCTGTAGTGCGAGAAACCAAAGGGAGGCGATCGAGTCTTGTGGGGAAAAGTGCGCAAATATCTGCAGAGTGTACAAACTAATCATGATTAGCCGTGTCCCCGGTTATGGACATCTTGAGTATCTAGTTCTTGGATTATCCTGTTGATCTCATCATGTTACTTTAAATGAATATTGCTGGGTTTTAATGATGTTACTTAATTGGGATTGAGAATGTTGTCAACCATTCTCAATGTTTAACAACCACCATGATAGTAATTAATCTTATTCCTTTGCAGTAGGGAAAAATTGGCTTTACGCAAAAACCTTATAACCATAGAGTTTTTCCACCAGCCAAATATGCATGTAGTGATAGCCATTGTTCATCATTCTCTATGGTGTGAATTTGCCAATACATTCAATGTACCGACCCGTTTTGGGCTGCAACGTTTCATGTTGCAGGATTATCTTACGACGAGTAAGTGATACGTTAGGGTTATGATTTCTACACTCAACTTTGCCGTTGGTGTTAATGGGAATCCACAACCTTGTTGCTTCCGTTATATGGATTGAGGTAATAGTATTTACGTTACTTTATACATGTGATTTACCTCTGTTATAAATCCTTCGAGTACTATGTGTGTCAGCATACCGATCCAGGGATGACACTTAAGCACAGAGACTTGATCCATTCGGGTCGGGTCGCTACATTGCAGGATTGTTTGAGAGAGACCATCTTCATCCTACGCCTCCCACGGATTGATAAACCTTAGGTCATCCACTTGAGGGAAATTTGCTACTGTCCTACAAACCTTTGCACTTGGAGGCCCAACAACGTCTACAAGAAGAAGGTTGTGTAGTAGACATCATACATACCTTGATAAGATTTTGAAGGAGTTCAAAATGGATTAGTCAAAGAAGGAGTTCTTTCCTGAGTTGTAAGGTATGAAGTTGAGTAAGACTCAAAACCCGAACATGATATAAGATAGAGAGAGAATGAAAGTCATTCCCTATGCCTCTGCCATAGGTTCTATAAAGTATGCCATGCTGTATACAAGACCTATTGTGAACCTTGACATGAGTTTGGCAAAGGGTTACAATAGTGATCTAGGAGTAGATCACTGGACAACGGTCAAAATTATCCTTAGAGGACTCAGGAAATATTTCTCGGTTATGGAGGTGATAAAGAGTTCATCGTAAAGAGTTACATCGATGCAAGCTTTCACACTGATTTGGATGACTCTGAGTCTCAATCTAGATACATATTAAAAGTGGGAGCAATTAGCTAGAGTAGCTCCATGCAGAGCATTGTAGACATAGAAATTTGCAAAATACATACAGATCTGAATGTGGCAGACCCGTTGACTAAACGTCTCTCAGAAGCAAAACATGATCACACCTTAGTACTCTTTGGGTGTTAATCACATGGTCATGTGAACTAGATTATTGACTCTAGTAAACCCTTTGGGTGTTGGTCAAATGGTGATGTGAACTATTGGTGTTAAATCACATGGCGATGTGAACTAGATTATTGACTCTAGTGCAAGTGGGAGACTGAGGAAAATATGCCCTAGATGCAATAATAAAGTTGTGATTTATATTTCCTTATATCATTATAAATTTTTATTATTCATGCTAGAATTGTATTAACCAGAAACTTGATACATGTGTGGATACATAGACAAAACACAGTGTCCCTAGTAAGCCTCTACTAGACTAGCTCGTTAATCAAAGATGGTTAGGTTTCCTAACCATAGACATGTGTTGTCATTTGATGAACATGATCACATCATTAGGAGAATGATGTGATGGACAAGACCCATCCGTTAGCTTAGCATAATGATCGTTAAGTTTTATTGCTATTGCTTTCTTCATGACTTATACACATTCCTTTGACTATGAGATTATGCAACTCCCAAATACCAGAGGAACACCTTGTGTGCTATCAAACGTCACAACGTAACCGGGTGATTATAAAGATGCTCTATAGGTGTCTCCAAAGGTGTTTTTTGGGTTGGCATAGATCGAGATTAGGATTTGTCACTCCGAGTATCGGAGAGGTATCTCTGGGCCCTCTCGGTAATGCACATCATAATAAGCCTTGCAAGCAATGTGACTAATGAGTTAGTTGCGGGATGATGCATTACGGAACGAGTAAAGAGACTTGCCAGTAACAAGATTGAACTAGGTATGGAGATACCGACGATCGAATCTTGGGCAAGTAATATACCGATGACAAAGGGAATAGGTATGTTGTCATAACGGTTTGACCGATAAAGATCTTCATAGAATATGTGGGAACCAATATGAGCATCCAGGTTTTGCTATTGGTTATTGACCGGAGAGGTGTCTCGATCATGTCTACATAGTTCTCGAACCCGTAGGGTCCGCACGCTTAATGATACGTCTCCGTCGTATCTACTTTTCCAAACACTTTTGCCCTTGCTTTTAATGGAACTAACCCGGACTGATGTTGTTTTCAGTAGAATTGCCATGGTGTTATTTTTGTGAAGAAATAAAAGTTCTCAGAATGACCTGAAAATCAACGGAGAATTATTTTGGAATATATAAAAAAACTGGAAGAAGAATCCACATCAGGGGGCCACCACCTGTCCACGAGGGTGGGGGCGCCCTACCCCCTGGGCGCTCTCCCTGCCTTGTGGGCCCCCTGACGCTCCATCGACCTCAATCTTGACTCCATATATTCACTTTCGGGGAGAAAAAAACCAGGGAGAAGGATTCATCGCATTTTACGATACAAAGCCACCGCCAAGCCCTAAACTCTCTTGAGAGGGCTGATTTGGAGTCTGTTCGGGGTCGGGGCTTCGGAGAGGGGAATCCGTCGCCATCGTCATCATCAACCATCCTCCATCACCAATTTCATGATGCTCACCGCCATGCGTGAGTAATTCCATCATAGGCTTGCTGGACGGTGATGGGTTGGATGAGATTTATCATGTAATCGAGTTAGTTTTGTTAGGGTTTGATCCCTAGTATCCACTATGTTCTGAGATTGATGTTGCTATGACTTTGCTATGCTTAATGCTTATCACTAGGGCCCGAGTGCCATGATTTCAGATCTGAACCTATTATGTTTTCATCAATAGATGAGAGTTCTTGATCCTATCTTGCAAGTCTATAGTCACCAACTATGTGTTATGATCCGGCAACCCCGAAGTGACAATAATCGGGAACACTCCCGGTGATGACCGTAGTTTGAGGAGTTCATGTATTCACTATGTGTTAATGCTTTGATCCGGTACTCTATTAAAAGGTGGCCTTATTATCCCTTAATTTCCAATAGGACCCCGCTGCCACAGGAGGGTAGGACAAAAGATGTCATGCAAGTTCTTTTCCATAAGAACATATGACTATATTCGGAATACATGCCTACATTAGATTGATGAAGTGGAGCTAGTTCTATGTCACCATAGGTTATGATTGTTACATGATGAACCGCATCCGGCATAATTCTCTATCACCGATCCATTGCCTATGAGCTTTCCATATATTGTTCTTCGCCTATTTACTTTTCCGTTGCTATTGTTATCTTCACTACAAAACACCAAAAATATTACTTTTGCTACTGTTACCTTTTACTACCGTTACCACTACTATCATATTACTTTGCTACTAAATACTTTGCTGCAGATATTAAGTTTCCAGGTGTGGTTGAATTGACAACTCAGCTGCTAATAATTGAGAATATTCTTTGGCTCCTGATACGTCTCCGTCGTATCTATAATTTTTGATTGTTCCATGCCAATATTCTACAACTTTCATATACTTTTGGCAACTTTTTATACTATTTTTGGGACTAACATATTGATCCAGTGCCTAGTGCCAGTTCCTGTTTGTTGCATGTTTTTTGTTTCGCAGAATATCCATATCAAACGGAGTCCAAACGGAATAAAAACTGACGGAGATTTTTTTTGGAATATATATGATTTTTGGGAAGAAAAATCCATGCGAGACGATGCTCGACGGGCCCACGAGGCAGGGGGCGCACTCTGACCCTCGTGGCCACCTCGTAAGGCGGTTGATGCCCTTCTTTCGCCGCAAGAAAGCTAATATCCGGATAGAGATTGTGTTAAAATTTCAGCCCAATTGGAGTTACGGATCTCAGGGAATATAAGAAACGGTGAAAGGGTAGAATCTAAGAACGCAGAAATAGAGAGAGACAGAGAGACAGATCCAATCTCATAGGGGCTCTCGCCATGGACCGGAGGGGAAACCCTTCTACCATCTAGGGAGGAGGTCAACGAAGAAGGAGGGGGCTCTCTCCCCCTCGCTTCCGGTGGCACCGGAGTACCACCGGGGGCCATCATCATCACCGCAATCTTCACCAACAACTTCGCCGCCATCATCACCAACTCTCCCCCCTCTATGCAGCGGTGTAACCTCTCTCTTACCCGCTGTAGTCTCTACTTAAACATGGTGCTCAATGCTATATATTGTTTCCCAATGATGTATGGCTATCCTATGATGTTTGAGTAGATCCGTTTTGTCCTATGGTTATTTGATGATCGTGATTGGTTTGAGTTGCATGTTTTATTATTGGTGTTGTCCTATGGTGCTCTCCGTGTCGTGCAAGTGTGAGGGATCCCCGCTGTAGGGTGTTGCAATACGTTCATGATTCGCTTATAGTGGGTTGCATGAGTGACTGAAACACAAACCCGAGTAAGGGAGTTGTTGCGTATGGGATAAAGAGGACTTGATACTTTAATGCTATGGTTGGGTTTTACCTTAATGATCTTTAGTAGTTGCGGATGCTTGCTAGAGTTCCAATCATAAGTGCATATGATCCAAGTAGAGAAAGTATGTTAGCTTATGCCTCTCCCTCATATAAAATTACAATAATGATTACCGGTCTAGTTATCGATTGCCTAGGGACAAATAACTTTCTCGTAACAAAAAGCTCTTTACTAAAACTAATTTAGTTGTGTCTTTATCTAAACAGCCCCTAGCTTTTATTTACATGGTCTTTATTATCTTGCAAACCTATCCAACAACACCTACAAAGTACTTCCAGTTTCATACTTATTCTAGGTAAAGCGAACGTCAAGCGTGCGTAGAGTTGTATCGGTGGTTGATAGAACTTGAGGGAATATTTGTTCTGCCTTTAGCTCCTCATTGGGTTCAACACTCTTACTTATTGAAAACAGTTGCGATCCCCTATACTTGTGGGTTATCATCTCCCCTTGTGTCAAATCAATAAATTTGGGTTGAATACTCTACCCTCGAAAACTATTGCGATCTCCTATACTTGTGGGTTATCAAGACTATTTTCTGGCGCCGTTGCCGGGGAGCATAGCTCTATTCTTTGAGTCACTTGGGATTTATATCTGCTTATCATTATGAAGAACTTGAAATATCCAAGATCCAAGAACCAAGATTTATCCCTCAACTACGAGGGGAGGTAAGGAACTGCCATCTAGCTCTGCACTTGATTCACCTTCTGTATTGAGTAAGCTTGTGTCACCTAAACCTGCTTCTGCTATTAATTCTAATATGTCGCATGTTATTGATGATGCCACTTCTACTATGCATGATACTTATGATGAAACTGCTTCTATGCTCGATACTACTGTGCCACTTGGTGAATTTCTTGATGAACAACTTGCTAGGGCTAGAGAGAATGAAATTATTGAAACTGATAATATTGATGAAAGTGATGATGAAGATTCTCCCCCTAGATATGAATTACCTATTGTGCCTGAGGGATATGTTATGGATGAAGAAACTGCTAGAGATTTTCTTGCTTGTAATGATAGGAGTGATCTTAAGAAATTATTAGCTAAGCTGAAACAAAAAACTTTGAATGCTAGAATGAAATATGATCCTGCTTATGCTACTTCACCTATCTTTGTTACTGATAAGGATTATGATTTCTCTGTTAATCCTGAGATAATTAATTTAGTTGAATCTGATTCTTTCTATGGCTATGAATATGAAACTGATGTGGCACATCTCACTAAATTAAATGATATAGCCACCATGTTCACTAATGATGAGAAAACTCGCTACTATTATATCCTTCAATTATTTCCGTTCTCATTAAAGGGTTATGGTAAGATATGGTTTAATTCTCTTGATCCTGGTTGTGTGCGTAGTCCCCAGGATATGATTTATTACTTCTCTGCTAAATATTTCCCCACTCATAAGAAACAAGCTGCTTTAAGGGAAATAAATAATTTTGTGCAAATTGAAGAAGAGAGTCTCCCACAAGCTTGGGGGAGGCTTCTCCAATTACTTAATGCTTTCCCTGGTCATCCTCTTAAGAAAAATGAAATACTTGATATCTTTTATAATGGACTAACCGGTGCTTCCCGAGACCGCCTGGATAGTTGTGCTGGTTGTATTTTTAGGGAAAGAACACCAGATGAAGCTGAAATTTTATTGAATAATATGTTGAATAATGAAAATAATTAGACACTTCCTGATCCAATCCCTGATCCAATTCCTGAACCAACTCCTAAGCCAACTCCAAAGAAAAGGGGTATTCTATTTCTCAGTCCTGAAGATATGCAAGAGGCAAAGAAATCTATGAAAGAAAAAGGTATTAAAGCTGAAGATGTTAAGAATTTACCTCCTATTGAAGAAATACATGGTCTTAATTTACCGCCCGTTAAAGAAGTACATGGTCTTGATAACCCGACACAGGTAGTAAAGGTAAATTCTCTCTATAGATATGATAAAGCTGAAATCCCATTTACTAAGTTTGCTAGCCCATGCTTAGATGAGTTTGATAACTTTATGGTTAAGCAAGAAAACTTCAATGCTTATTTTGGTAGAGAACTAAAACGCAATGCTGATATGCTTGAATGCTTGGGTGATTATATGGTTACTATTACAGGTGAACTTAAACTTATTAGTAAACATGCTTCTATGGTTATCACTCAAGTATAACAAGTACTTAAAGCTCAGAATGATTTGCTCAATGAATTCAATAGTAAAAAAATGATAAAGTTGTTAGAGTTATGACTAGAGGTGGTAAAATGACTCAGGAACCTTTGTATCCTGAGGGCCATCCTAAGAGAATTGAGCAAGATTCTCAGAGAAATAATATTGATGCACCTAGTCCTTCTAAAAGGAAGGAAAAGAAAAATGATAGGACTTTGCATGCTTCTAGTGAACCTGTTGTTGACACACCTGAGAATCCCAATGATATTTCTATTTCTGATGCTGAAACACAATCTGGTAATGAGCATGAACCTAGGGATAATGTTAATAATGATGTTCATGTTGATGCTCGACCTAGTAATGACAATGAAATAGAGATTGAACCTGCTGTTGATCTTGATAACCCACAATCAAAGAATTAACGTTATGATAAGAGAGACTTTGTTGCTAGGAAGCATGGTAAGGAAAGAGAACCATGGGTTTAGAAACCCATGCCTTTTCCTCCTAAACCATCCAAGAAAAAGGATGATGAGGATTTTGAGCGCTTTGCTGAAATGATTAGACATATCTTCTTGCGTATGTGTTTGACTGATATGCTCAAAATGAATCCTTATGCTAAGTACATGAAAGAAATTGTTACTAATAAAAGAAAGATACCAGAAGCTAAAATTTCCACCATGCTTGCTAATTATACTTATAAAAGTGTAATACCTAAGAAACTAGGAGATCCCGGAGTACCAACTATACCATGCTCCATTAAAAGAAACTATGTTAAAACTGCTTTATGTGATCTGGGAGCCGGTGTTAGTGTTATGACTCTCTCTTTATATCATAGACTTGATCTGAATAAGTTGACACTACTGAAATATCTTTGCAAATGGCTGATAAATCAACTGCTATACCTGTCGGTATTTGTGAGGATGTGCCTGTTGTGGTTGCAAACATTACTATTTTAACAGACTTTGTTATTCTTGATATTCCCGAGGACGATAGTATGTCTATTATTCTTGGAAGACCCTTTTTGAATACTGCAGGGGCTGTTATTGATTGCACCAAAGGCTATGTCACTTTTCATGTTAATGGCAATGAGCATATGGTACACTTTCCGAGGAAAGAACCTCAAGTCCACATTATCAACTCTATCGAAAAAATTCCATTGATTATTTTTGGAGGTTTTGAATTTCCTCTTCCTACTGTCAAGAAGAAATATGATATTTTTATTGTTGGGGATATGCATATCCCCGTTGAGGTAACCTAGTGTTATTCGAAAATTCTCCGGTTCCATATTATTCGAAATGAGTTTGTTAACAAGACCTGATCAACCTTGTTAGTGGATTCCTTTTGATGAGCATGAGATGGATGAATTTAGAAAACAAAACTCTCTATACCCTCTTTTTACTTTCTGTTATTTATATTAAATAAAGCAAAAATAGTAATTTTATGTCTGTTTTCTGAATTATCCATGCAAAAAAATACCCCGAAAATAAAAGTTCTCCAAATGCCCTGAAATTTAAATATGATTTTTTCTGGAATATTTGAGAATATTTGGCACTGAGAACACAGCAGGAGGAGCAAGCACCTGGCCACGAGGGTGGAGGGCGTGCCCTACCGCCTGGGCGTGCCCCCTGCCTCATGGGCCCACAGTGGCTCCCCCCACTTATTCCAGCTAACACACACTCCTTCTTCCTCCTACAAACATCACTAACCAGCTCAAACCCGAGTCCAAGCTCATTTTGCTGCCATTTTCGATCTCCTTGCTCAAAGCTCCATTCAAAAAACTGCTTTGGGAGATTGTTCCTTGGTATGTGACTCCTCCAATGGTGTAGCGACCGACCTTAGATGGTCAAGCCTTTATGTATCTGTGCCATCCGTGGATCGGTATGCTGGCACACACAGTACATCAATGTATATATCAAAGTGCAATCACATGTATAAATAACGTAAAATTGATATATACCTCAAAATCTTAGCGAAAATAAATAATCGGGTGTGGAGTCCCATCAACGCCTTTGGCAGGTTGAGTGTAGACCGTAACCCTGTACCGTACTCTTACTCGTCGGAAGAAACATATCTGCAACATGAAGATAATATCGCTCTCGCAATAGTTGAGAGTTCCAAGATAGATCCAAATCATCATAAGTTGGCCACAATTAAATTATCAGTCCGATGTTGAGAGTTCCGAGATAGATCCAAGTCCAGACGCTCAAATTGTCCGTAACCGGGGACACGGCTAATCGATTAGGTTTTAACCCTCTGCAGAGGTTTGTACACTTTACCCGCAAGATTCGATCCCTCTTTTTTCGTTCTCGCACTTCACGGTGTTTGAGAACAAGACGACCGAAACATAGACTTCCAAAGAGTTCCCCTGACCACTGTCCGGTGCTCATCCAATCCTACCGTAGTTCTACATCTGCTAGCATCGTCCCAGCCAGAGTCACCACTAAGGTCAACCAAGCCAGAGCCCATAGTGACTTGCGGTTGCACAGGTAAGCTTCCGGGCATGAAGTATTCTTCCGTCTCTTTGAGTCTAGGTGAAGCTTTCCGCAAGATGTCATGGTGCTTCTCCATGCATCCCGGCCATCCACTGGTTGCTCCAGGGTGCCCGTCAACCGTCCTTCACCCACTAGTGTGTATTGAATTCTTTTCTCGAGTCTCGAAATCTTGAAGTCTTGAAAGTCCTGAAGATGCAGTCCTTGCCGATGCCATCATGAATTTGTCGTCATCGACATAGAGTCCTCCATTCTGACACCACTCCCGAACACTCATACCAACCCCGTCTACTATAGCGTAGCATTGAAACTAAACAACGCCCCGGGCTTGGTAACAGGGAGATGGGTTCCTACCTCATGCATTCTACTCAATTACAAGATTCAGTAACACTACTGGAGGGATTATGAATGGTGACACTAAATGCAGTAAAACATAGGTATGAAAAGTATGGTCAAAGTGAACTTGCCTGGAATTACTTGATGAAGATAATATCGCTCTCGCAAAACTTGATAGCACTGTAAGCAACTCTCCGATGAAAATCTATATAGTAAAACATAGTATTCACATAAGCAAACATACTAGCAAGCAATTTCTAACACTCACAAAAAAATCAACAAATAAAATGCAATTCACAAAGAACACAAAATAATAAACCAATGAAAACTACACAAGAAAACTACTAAAGAAAATTCTAAGTCATAACCCAAAATAGCTTTATCCTAAGTAAAATTTAACAACAGAGAAAATACTAATATAATAAATAAACAGAAAAAAAATATAAAACAACAAATTTTAATAGAAAGTATTTTCATAAACTTTTAATAGCAAAAAGAAAAAATAAAAGCTTTTATGAAACACTAACTATGACCTAAACAAGTTTTCATACAAAACTAAGTAAAACAATTTTTAAAATAAAAACAAAATTTTCTTTTGTTGACTAACAGAAACAAAACTAAAATTTTCAAGAGTGACAAAAAGAAATAATTTAAAAATAATAAAAACAATAAAGAAAAGACTAAAACAAAACTAGAACTAAAACAATACTGTTTTGCTAAAAACTTAATTTAAAATAAACTAAAAATAAATCACTATATGACTCTGGATAGACAAAACAATTACAAAACCGTAGCAAAAAGAATCAATCAAAAATATTTTATAAAACTCAAGATACGGTCAAATTAGTGATTTGAACAAATTTCATCAAACTCAAAATTTAAACTACTCAAACTTTTTATCTAAATACACAAACATAAATTTCAAGAAATTTTGAATCTAATGCAAAAAGAATCACTCAATTTGGATAAAGACACTAAAAGATATAAGCAATCTAAAATTGAAACTATTTATGTTTTTAAAACAGGAGCAACAAAAAAACTGGCAGGTACTACGCGTCGGGCTGCTATTGGGCCTAAGCAGTGGGCGATCTGAACTAAACAACGCTCGGCCGTAACTTAACAAAACCGTGGCTGTGCGGCTAAAGCAGAAAACTGGAGGAGGCCCGGTTCGATCTGAACCAATATAAACCGTAAATAAAACCGCAATAAACCGATCTAATACATAAAACCTACCTATTCGTTTGCATCTAATCTAAGCCGTATAATGAAGATCTAACGGCGGGGAGAGTCGTCGGAGCTTACAGCGGTGGTGGTCACCGGCGATGCGGCTCGGACGTTGGCGGCGGCGGCGCTCCGGTCGTAAGAGAGCTCCGACGAGGGCACAGGCGGACGAGGCATTCGACGGCGAGTCTAGCGGTGGTCAAGGCGGCGTCGTAGGTTGACGGAGGAGGTCGGCAGCAAGGTCGAGGTGGTGGTGGCGGTGCTCCGGTGGGTTTCGGGCTCGCGCAAGCGCACGGGGAGGTGCGGACGAGCGAGGGGGTTACGGTGGTGATCCCAAGTGGCGGCTAGGTGGTCAGGGTGGTGAGGTAAAGGCAACAATGGTGCGGCAGTGCTCGGATCCGGCGAGAAATCGAGGAGGCAGCGGAGGTTCTTGGTGCGGGGAAAGGAGGGGAACGGGTCGAGGGAGAGGGGTATTTATAGGGGGAGGAGTTCTTGGAGGAGGGGGCAAATTAGGGAGAGGATCCCGAGGATCACGAGATTCGGCGGCGCGGCCGGTGCGATCTGGCTCGGGCGGGGCTTGCGGAGGAAGAAGACGACGCGGGCCCCGCTATCAGCAAGTGCGGGAATGAGGGAGAGGTGCGGGCGACCGGTGGGGACGGGTTTCGGGCGCGTGCGTGGGCTGGACCGTTGTGGGCCGCGGCGGAGGGAGAGAGAGATGGCCCTTGGGCTAGGCAATATGGCTTCGGCCGTTTTTTTTGAAATAAGCACAGACAAGAAAATAAAGGAAAAACAATATGATTTTTATATAGACATATTATATACCAAAATTTTCAGAAACATAAATCCTAAAACATGAACATATTTTCATGTACAAATAAAGTACACAAAAATTCACAAAATTCAAACAATGCTGTTGTTGAAAGAAAACCCAATAAAAATCATTCTTAAAACACCAGAATGATTTCAAATTTACTTTCCTCCAATGTTATATTGTACGGAATCATTTTACCCTTATTTCCATTTATTTAATTTTAGGATAAAAATAATTTGATTAAAAGTCAAATAACTCCTAAATGGTTTTGAAATTGAAATTCAAACCACTTCCAAATCTTTTCTGTTTTTCCTCATTCAAATATATTTCAAATTTTCCCCTGGTTTGGAGTGTCATATTACTCCTCTATTTATTTTGCAATGGGCCAGAGGAATTTGAAACTATTCAAATGGGAGGGATTCCAAATGGAATTTCAAAAGTGGTTTAACTCCCCACTCTCTTTCATTTAAACTTTGAAGAAGTCATTTCATCTCCTCTCTTGAAAGTCCTTGAGTGGCATGAAGTTTGTATTACTTTCAAATGAGGTTTCAAGTCATTTCAGATGGAAACACTTATGGGAAAGTCCTTTTATTCCCTCTCATTCAACTTTCAAAATAGTTTCAAATTGCACTCAATTTCACCCAATCATTCACACAACAATCAAACAAACAATCAAAACTATTTATTTAATATGAATTTCCAAAATTTAGAATTTTGGGATGTTACAAATGGTCCAATTAGTTTTTGTTCTAGTGCTCTATTCATTGCATATTTTTGCTGCTTAGGTGACCATGTTATTGATCTTTCATGTCAAATTTATATGGTCTGAAGTAGTTTTGATGCATGATATTGCCTCTAGGCACTTGTAGGGGAAGTTGCTATCAATTTTGTTGAGTTTGGTTCACTTTTATTTTGAAGTTACTAAAAATTTCAGAAAAATATGAAGATGTTTTTGAGGGGCTCATCGAGCCGAAGCTCGAATGATAAGCAAAGTGAGGAGGATAAGAGGCCCAAATATAATCTTCCTCGCACCACGGAGGTTCGGCCATGTGAATGGCCTTGTGATGATTTCTTGAGAGCAGCCGGGATTTATGATGATTTCTATGAATTGGCTGAGAATGCAGGCCTAACCGCCTTCCTCCATGATCAACGCGAACAATATCTCTTACTCACCAATATCTTTGTGCAAAACTTTCATTTCCATGCTAGGAGCTCACCACCTATGGTGGAATTTTATTTATATGATGAGCATAAGGAGATGTCACTTAGTGATTTTTATCAGGTTTGTTTGATACCTTTCGAGGGCAGCGTAGAGGAACCACATCATGACGATGTGGATGGGTTTATTGATACCATTACTATAGGGGAAATGAGGAAGGTTTCCGACGCACGAATTACTAGCATACACTTTCCTGTTCTACGTTACTTTGCTATATTTGCTAGTAGATGCTAAATTGGGCGTGGAAACTATGGAAACCTGAGTGCCCCTGATATTGTTATTTTCTGCCATGCCTTCTTTCATGATGACACATTCAGTATGGGCACTATTATTGCAAAGCGGTTAAATCTTAACCGTACTAAGGGCCCCGTCCTTGGAGGCATCTTCGCCTCGCGCCTCGCTGCACACTTTAACATACCTATTAGGCATTATGAGAAGGAAGAGAAGTTGCTTCCTGCTGTTTATTTAGATTATAAGAGTATGGTAGCACATGATTTTATTTTTAATAATAGGGAAAGGGCTCTTAAGTACAAATTAATATTTGGTAAAAATCATCCTGAGACTATTACCTTGCCTGCTCCTTCCTTGTTTGATTTATCAGCAGGCAAGTACCTTGTTCCGTTGGAGGCCATTCACGTCTACCGGAACCCTACATCAGCTATAGAGCCAGAGCCGGAATCACAATTTGAGCCTCCACGACAGTCTGATTACCAGTGGGATCCGGAGGTGATTGCCAACCGGTGGCAATCCGAGGCTTCTTCTCAGTACGACCCCAACTATTACTTTGGATATTCGCCAGGCCAGCCATGGCCATAGACCAACTTAGGCCAAAGGCCTAAGCTTGGGGGAGTACGTATCTCTCACCGACATTACAGTCATGTTCACACACTCATTGTTAGTTGTCGGTACTCATACTTTTTCATAGTAATATCCATGCTAGTTTATTTTCCTTTTTATGCTTTCTTCTTGTGTGTTTAATAAACCTTAAGGAAAAATAGTTGTAGCTTTTAATTAGTTTACTTTCCATGCTTGTAGTAGTAATGAAAAAGAAAACCCAAAAAGATTTCTCGTTCTTATTTTGCTTGTTGGGAGCTTTCCCGTGTAAATAGTTTTATTTCTTTTTCTTTCCTTTGGGGGTCGAGAGGAGAAGACCATGATTAAAATGTTAAAGTGGCTCTTATATGCATTATTGTTGATCAAACAAAGAGCCCATATTACTTTGTCTTCTCTCTTGAATTGAAATGCTTGCAGATTCCAGCTTAGTCCAATGCACATGCACTATTATTATTATCCACACTATTCGGTCTTGCAAGTGAAAGGCAATAATGATGATTATATGATGAACTCATTGAGATGAGAAAAGCTGGTATGAACTCGACCTTTCTTGTTTTTGTAAATATGATTAGTTCATCGTTCCTGATTCAGCCTATTATGAATAAACATGTTTGCAATGACAAATAGAGATTATAGTTGCTTACGCCATGCTTAATTAGCTAGGAGCTTATAATGGTTTACCTTGCGTGCCAATATGCTATTAAAATGGTTATGATGTGGTATGATAGGGTGGTATCCTCTTTTGAACGATTCGAGTGGCTTGACTTGGCACATGTTCATGCATGTAGTTGAAAAAAAATCAACGTAGCCTCAACGATATTTATGTTCATGGTGCATTATAGCTTGCATTCGGTGTTGATCAATTTTAATGCATGTTCATGACTATTGTCGCTCTCTAGCTGGTCGCTTCCCAGTCTTTTGCTATCCTTCACTTGTACTAAGCGGGAATACTGCTTGTGCATCCAATTCCATAATGTAGCGACCAGACCTCAAACAATCTGATCTCTGTGCTCCGGTGTCATCCCTGGATCAATAATGCTGACACCACAGAGTACTCGGAGGATTTATAGCAGAGTAGCAATCACACACTTATTACATCGAGTGTCTCAAAAGAGAACTTATTACAGTAAATATGGCTTAAGGCCATCTAATAAGGATAACAGCGGAAGGCTTGGAAGATAAGTGAGTCCATCAACTCCAACGGCATCACTGAGTATAGAACCATGACCTAAAACTCCTTAAGCGTCGTCTGAAAAGTCTGCAACATTAACGTTGCAGCCCGAAACGGGTCAGCACATGGAATATGCTGGCACATAGAGAGTAATGGAATGAAATAGCTAAACTATATGCATATTTGGCTGGTGGAAAGCTCTATGGTTACTGTTTTGCGTAAAGCCAATTTTTCCCTACTTCAAAGGAATAAATTTATTTAACTATCATGGTAGTTGTTAAACATTGAGAATGGTTGACAGCATTCTCAATCCCAATTAAGCATCATAATTAAACATAACCTAACAAAACTAATTAGAGTAACATGTTGAGATTCACATGAAAATTCAGGTACTAGATACTCAAGATGTCCATAACCGGGGACACGGCTAACCATGATTAGTTTATTACACTCTGCAGAGGTTTGCGCACTTTTCCTCACAAGACTCGATCGCCTCCGTTTGGTTTCTCGCACTACATGGTGTTTGAGAAGACGGATGACCGAGACATAGCCTTTCAGAAGCGCTAGCACCTTACGATCGGGTAGACCGTACCACCTACATCCCCTACATCTGCTAGTCTACCACTGTAAGAGTTCGCACGACTTAGTCAACTATGCTAGAGCCCATAATAGCTTGTGGCTGCACACGGAAGTTTCTAGTATGAATAGTCTCATGATCCCTTTGAGCCTGGGTGGCGGTACAAAAGAAAACAGGCAAGTCCTGGAATACCCAGGTGCCTCAATCCACCCAGATGTGTGTTTATGTTGCCACCTTAGATAACCATTAATTAACAAAACTCACATCTGTCATGGATATCACTCACCTAATCCACGTCTACTAGCATAGCATGGCATAATAAGCAAACGTAGAAGTAACTCCCAAAGGTTTGATAATAAACAGGTAATAGGTACTACCTCATCTACTTCTCATCCTACAATTTATTTAGATCCTAACCATGCAAGGTGTGAGGGTTGATCTAATGCAATAAAACTGGGTAGTAGAAAAGGTATGATCAAAGTGTTACTTGCCTTGCTGATGATCCGGGAAACCTAGAGATTCGAAGTAACAAGGAGTGCACTCCGGGTATTCTATCGCAGACAAACAAACAAGCATACAATAAGTACTCATCTAATGCACAGGTAAAACTCAAATCAGAGATCTAACAAGAAGGTTCAACTTAAGAACTCCGGTTGGCAAAAAGAATCAAATCGAACGAAGCAACGAAAATCAAACGTTGAAAGAAAACAACTTCGTTCTACTAATCTGGATCTAGGGCAAATTTTACAGTAGCAAAATCTTGTTTAAGTTGGTTAAACGGATAGAGGGTTTCGAGACGAAACTCTAGGTGCTTGAATCGCCTGATTCCGATAAACGAGCGAAAAGTTAAACTAAAACGAAAATCGGATCAGGAATCGCGATCAGAAAAATCACTGATTTAATCCGAGAAAAAGAAAAACGACGAAAGTTCGCTGGAACGAACGAACGGACGGACGCTCGCTATATAAATAAACCGGAAAAACTGATCTATTTAGAAAAAGCAGAATCTAAAAAAACCGACGAAAAAGCGACGGTTTTTCGAAAAAAACTAAAAAAACCGGCGCGGATTCGAGGTGAGGCGAACCTCGGGCGGCATGCGGGCGGGGCGGCGGCTCCGGCGACGGCGTGCGGCGGCGGGCGGCGGCGCGTGCGGCGGCGGCGGGCGGCAGCACGTGCGGCAGCGGCGACGGCGGCGCACGGGCGGGGCGGCGCGAGTGCGGGGCTGAGGCGGCGGCGGGCTAGGGTTTGCCCTGGGTGGGCTGCCCCGGCTTATAAAGCCCTGGCGGGCCAGAGTTCTCGTCGGACACGGCCCGTAGGTCGGTGCGCATTTTTTTAATTACGCGCAGAAGAAAAAAATAAAAAGAAATACTAAACGGACTCCAAAAATGCCGAAATAAATTTTCGCGGGCTTCTAAAATCAAGACGCACAAGGTGAACATTTATTTGGGACCTAAATGCAAGTTTGAAAAACGCACATTTTTCCTAAATTCAAATAAAACACCGAAAAACTCCGAAATAAAATCCTATTTGATTTTATTATTAAATCCTCAATATTTCTTTATTTTGGGAAAGTCATTTTATTCCCTCTCTCATATTTTTGTAATAGAAATAATTGATGATAAAATAAATAAAATCAAATGATCCTATTCTCAAAATTTGAGAAAACTCAAATATGAAAATAACAAAATCCCAACTCTCTCCGTGGGTCATTGAGTTGCGTAGAATTTCTAGGATCAACCAAAATGCAAAATAAAATATGATATGCATAGATGATCTAATGTATAACATTCCAAATTGAAAATTTGAGATGTTACAAACCTACACCCCTTAAGATGCATCTCGCCCTCGAGATTCGGGTTGGCTAGAAAATAGGTGAGGGTGGTCCTTGAGCAAATCTTCCTCTCGCATCCAGGTGGCTTCATCCTCTGTGTGGTGGCTCCACTGAACTTTGCAAAACTTGATAACCTTGCTGCAGGTGACTCGACTGGCATACTCTAGAATCTTAACTGGTTTCTCCTCATAGGTCAAATCGTTATCCAACTGAATTGCTTCCAATGGCACGGTGTCTCTCAAAGGTATGTCAGCCATCTTCGCGTGGCACTTCTTGAACTAAGAAACGTGGAACACATCATGAACTCCTGACAATCCTTCGAGCAATTCCAACTTGTAGGCCACTTCTCCCATACGCTCCAAAACTCGATATGGTCCTACAAATCGTGGTGCTAACTTCCCTTTAACTCCAAAATGCTTTGTTCCCCGAAGTGGAGATACTCGAAGATAAGCTCTATCTCCAACTTCGTAAACTGTCTCCTTACGTTTAGAATCTGCATAACTTTTCTGTCTGGACTGGGCTGCCTTGAGCTTATCGCGAATTAACTTCACCTTCTGTTCAGACTCTTTAATCAAGTCAGGTCCAAACAACTGGCGGTCTCCAACTTCGTCCCATGACAACGGTGTCCTGCACCTCCTTCCGTACAAAGCTTCAAAAGGGGCCATCTTTAAACTGGTTTGGTAACTGTTGCTGTAAGTGAACTCTGCATATGGCAAATTGTCGTCCCAACTAGATCCATAATCTAGCGCGCAAGCTCTTAGCATATCCTCCAAAATCTGATTGACTCTCTCGGTCTGTCCATCTGTCTGGGGATGAAAAGCTATACTGAATTCTAGCCTGCACTACTAGGAAAAGGGCTATAGATAGGATTGATACTAATGGCGCACCAGGGAAGCAGTGCGCCACTACTATATACTAATGGCGCACCAGAAACAGGGTGCGCCACTAGTATTTTTTTTTTCCATTTTTCCATACATACTAATGGCACATCAGGTAGACAATGCACCATTACTAGTTCTAACTAGTAATGGCGCACCTGGCAGAGAGTGCGCCATTACTGTAATTTTTTTCTTATTCTTTTTTTTGCAAAATTACTAATGGCGCATCGTTTCACAGTGCGCCATTACTAGTTTAAACTAGTAATGGCACACTATTAGACGGTGCGCCATTAGTATATATATTTATATTTTTTACTTTTTTGCAAAACTTCTAATGGCGCACCACCTGCAGGTGCGCCATTAGTAACCAGGGTTACTAATGGCGCATTTCCTTGTGGTGCGCCATTAGTAACCTGGGACCCCAACGAGATATTTTGGACAGCCCCACACCTACCCACTCACTTTCTCCACTTCATTACCTCCACTTGCTTCTCCAAGCTTTCGGCTGCCTCCTCCTCCTCACCTCATTTGCACCATAGATTCATCAAAATTAAGTGGTGAAATTACCTTTTTTTGATAGGTAAGTAAGGGGAAAGCTATCTTCATGATGTAGATCTACTTTTTTTCTCCCTAGCTCGCTCCAACAATGTGCACATGCACTTTTTGTGGCCTAGCTAGATCTATGTATGTTTGTGGTGTTGCATGTGTTTGTGGTGTTGCATATATGTTTGTGTTTGAAGGTACCGGTATTTGAAATGCGATAGTTGCCAATATTTTGCCAGAATATTTTGATTCATTTCCGTTTCGGCGAGAATTTTGGCACTATGCATTCTTTTTGGTCCTATTTTTAGGGAAGGTCATGCCAAATTTTTTCTTGGTTCTAAAATATCGTTTTGCTCTACCCCGCAGGCGACCATGGTCCGCACGATGACTGAAGGCATCGTGAATAGGTTTTTGAGCTCCGCGAAGGCCGAGATGCTTCAAAAGAACGAGACGGAGATAAGATGTCTGTGTCAAAGATGCAAGCTGAAGAGCCTTATTGCGGACCCGGATTCCGGGCAGGTGCGGGACCACCTGCTCTTGCGTGGTTTCATGGATGGCTATCAGTGGCAAGGTGATGAAGATGACTATGAAGTCGTCCATGGCTGGGGCCGGGCAAGAAATGAGGAAGGGCAACAGGACAAGTACCACCGCGGCGAGGGCGGGCGAGAAGACGAAGAATCTCCAGGACATGATCACGATGGTGATGCTGTACACAGTCATCATGTAGAAGATGTCGTACATGATGATGAGGAAGATCAAGATGAAGGGCATGATCATGAAGATGAAGATGCCGGAGCAGACGACGATGGAGGCTGGGTGCAGGACCCTCATATTCAAGAGCTGCTTCTCAAGCAGACGGATAACGCAAGAGCTGCTGCCCGAGAGAAAGCCAAACTGGATCAACTGGAGATAGACGCGGTTACTCCATTGTATGAAGGATGCAGGCCCGAGGATACCCACCTGAAAGTAATGCTCATGGCTCTGGAGATGAAGGTAAAACACAAAATGACCGACGCATGCTTCGACGAGAACATGTCATTCTGGCACGAACGTCTTCCCAAGGGGAACAAGTGCCCGACCAGTTTCGAGGAGGCGAAGAAAATCGTGTGTCCTCTGGATTTACCGCACGTGAAATACCATGTGTGCATGAACAATTGTATCATTTATCGGGAAGAGCACGCGGAGTCTATCATATGTCCGGTGTGCGGCGTCACTCGATACAAGAAGAGGAAGAAAGCTCCTCGAAAATCGGTGTGGTACTTTCCGATCACTCCTCGTCTGCAGCGGTATTTCGCGGACCCTAAGGTAGCAAAGCTCCTGCGTTGGCACGCAGATAGGGAGGAGAAGAAGCGGGAAGATGACGGAAATGATCCGGAGATAAATAAAAAAGACAAGATGCTGAGTCACCCTAAGGATGCGAGCCAGTGGCAAGCGTTGAACTTCGAACACCCAGAATTTGGGAAGGATCCAAGGAACATCGTGCTGGGCGCGAGCACCGATGGAGTCAATCCATTTGGCAGCCAGAGAAGCACACATAGCACCTGGCCTGTGTTTGTGTGGATGTACAACCTTCCCCCTGGTTGTGCATGAAGAGGAAGTACATTCACATGAGTATGCTAATTGAAGGGCCGAAACAACCAGGGAACGACATCAATCTGTATCTGGGGCTGCTGAAGGAGGAGCTAGACATGCTATGGAAAACACCAGCTAATACGTGGGACGCCGTAGAGAAAGAATATTTCCCTATGAGAACCGCACTGCTCACGACGGTGCACGACTATCTCGGTTACGGATATCTCACGGGGCAGGTAGTCCACGGATTTTCTGGATGCGTAAGGTGCATGGATACAACGTATCGCCAGCTAGAGAGAGATCCCGGGTCTTCGAAAACCGTGTTCATGGGACATCGAAGGTGGCTTCGCGACGATGACCCGTGGAGGAAACGCAAGGATCTGTTCGATGGTGAAACCGAACCCCGAAAACGCCCGTGTACGAGGAGCGGCGAGGAAATAGACGAGCTGTTGAAAAATTGGAAAGACTGCCCACTGCCGGGAAAGAAGCAAAAGGCGCCAGAGCCGGGAAAGAAGCGAAAGGCGCCAGAGCTGCTGCTAAAGGTATGGAAAACGAGGTTTGTTTTCTGGGACTTGCCGTACTGGAAGATCCACCGTGTGCCTCACAGCCTTGATGTCATGCATATCACGAAGAACGTGTGCGAGAGTCTGCTTGGTACCCTGCTCAACATGCCAGAGAGGACCAAAGATGGGCCGGAAGCAAGGGCAGACTTGAAATCAATGGGCATCAGGCAGGAGCTTCACGCTAATGATGATGATGATGATGATGATGATGATGATGATGATGATGAGGCGAAGCAGGACACAGAAAGTCGTCGCAAAGGCAAAAAGGCCAAGAAGACCGGAAATGACTACCCTCCCGCGTGCTTCACTCTAAGTCAGGAGGAGATCGAGCAGTTTTTCACCTGCCTCATAGGAGTAAAACTTCCTTACGATTACGCGGGGAAGATAAGCAGATACCTAGACCCAGCGAAGCATAAGTTCAGCGGAATGAAGTCTCACGACTGTCACGTGCTGATGACGCAGGTACTTCCAGTTGCAATCCGTGGGATCATGGACGCACACGTCCGTGAAACGCTATTTAGCCTATGCAACTTTTTCGACGTCATCTCTCGGAAGTCGATTGGCGTGAGGCAACTCAGAAGGCTACAGGAAGAGATCGTGGTGATACTATGCGAGCTTGAGATGTACTTCCTGCCCGCATTCTTCGACGTTATGGTGCATCTGCTGGTCCATATCGTGGAGGATATCATCCAACTCGGGCCGACGTTCCTGCACAACATGATGCCGTTCGAAAGGATGAATGGTGTCATTAAAGGATACGTTTGCAACATGTCACGTCCAGAGGGAAGTATAGCCAGGGGCTTTCTGACCGAAGAGTGCATCTCCTACTGCACGAATTATCTAGGCATCGAGAACCCCGTTGGTCTGCCCGTCAACAGGCACCTCGCCAGGCTGACTGGATGGGGTCACCGTGAGGGTCGCCGTGAAATGCATGTCGAATTCGAGGGTCGACTTGCCGACTTTGAAAGAGCAAACCTAGTCGCGCTACAACACATAGACGTGGTCGATCCTTGGGTGGTAGAGCACAAAACCTTTATTGAGAAGACGTACAATGACCGAGGCCAACAGAGGACGGATGGAGATATACTCAAAGAGCACAACTCATGTTTCACGCGTTGGTTCAAGCAGAAGCTTCTGTCGTACCCTTTACATGAGGATTCTTCCGTGGAAGAACAACTCATATTCGCCTTGTCACAGGGCGCCGAGCACAACCTGATGACCTATGAGGCGTACGATATCAACGGCTACACATTCTACACCGAGGACAAGGACATGAAGAGCGATGGTTATCAGAACTCCGGGGTAACGATGGAATCCTACACCGGTAACGACAAGGACAGATACTACGGAAGGATCGAATAGATCTGGGAGCTGAGCTACGCTGGAGAGAAGGTCCCGATGTTCCGTGTCAGATGGGCCAAGAGCGTCCTAAAAGAAGACCGGTATTTCACCACCATGGTTATACTTGAAGCCAAATCCAAGACCGCGGGCGCAAACGTCACCGCGAAAAATGAGCCATGGGTACTGGCTTCACAAGTGGACCAATGCATCTTCATTACCGATCCGTCAAAGCCCAGTCGTGTTGTTGTGAGGAGAGGCAAAAGGAAGATCATCGGAATGGATGGAGTAGCCAATGAGCAAGACTTCGACAAGTACGGCGACCCAAAGATCGAACATGACGACGACGATGAAGTAGCAGCATACACCACAAGAAGAAGCAGGACTACCCTACCTAAAGGACGTCCGTTCCACAGAAGAACTCCATTTGCGAAAAAGAAGGGCAAGAAGATTGTGAACAGATAGCTAGCTAAGATCATTTCTCGGGCACTTTTTGATATCATGAATATTTTTGTATTCAATATGAAAAAATATTTCTTGGGCCTACAAAAGATCGATTGTATTCAATATGAAAAAATATTGAATATTCATGAGGACACTCGATCTCGACCTCCCTCCCTCTCGATAGCTATCCCCCTCGCCAGATCCCCCTCGCCGCCGAGCACCCCCC
>NC_041390.1:432648005-432724589 GCF_002162155.2 Triticum dicoccoides
CGCCGCCGACACCCGCACCCTCCCCCACCTTTTGATGATATCTTCAAATAACAAATTTGATGATATTTTCAATTAAAAATAAAAAGACAAATTTGATGATATTTTCAAAAAAAATTGATGATATTTGATGATATCTTCTGTTCTAGTCCTCATGAAAATAACAAATTTGATAAAAAAACAAATTATTAGATGCAACAAGAAATAATGAAAAAAAATGTTACTAATGGCGCACCAGAGGAGGGTCCGCCATTGCTGTCAGAAAAAAAAAGTTACTAATGGCGCACCAGAGGAGGGTGCGCCATTGCTATCAAAAAAAAACTTACTTATGGCGCACCGCTAGGTGGTGCACCATTGCTATACCTCCCCGACTAAAATCTCGGCCCCAATCCCCGGCCGATCCCATCTCACATCTCTCAGCCCCTGCGCGCCGCTGCCCCGACAACCCACGACGCCGCCGCCCCTACGTGCTCCGCCACCCCCGCGCCCCCACCACTGCAGCTCCTCCGCCGCCCACCGGACAGCAAGCCGCCGCGGCCCCCAACCATCCCGCCGCCGCCGACCGCACGAGGTGCAGGACGACGACCGCCGCCGACGCGCAACCGTCTCGCCGCCGCCCGTAAGCCCCCTCCTCCTCCGCCCGTCCTCCTCCGCCCGTAAGCTCCCTCCCCCTAGACTCCCCTCTCTGCTCCTCCCTCCTTGCCCTCTCCCTCTCTGCTTGATCCCCTCTCTTCTCTGTCTCCACCTTCTGTTCTTGCCTGTGAGGTGTTTGATTGAATGCCAATTCAAACGATTGATGCAGCCGCGTCCACTAGAGCACCACGACCGTGTCTGTGACCTTGTCTCTGCTCCGCCGCCGTCTACGACCTCGTCTGCGACCGCGTCCATCGAGGTGAGTTCTAGTCTGAAAATCTGAATGCTCAAGTCTGGAAGCATCATGGATTCAAGTGTTAGCTAGCTAGATGATAAGAGGGATGCATGAGAAGCTAGCTACACTGCCATGAACTTTGTTTTTCCTTTTTACAAACACTCTTGTTAACATCAGGAATTAAAAATGCAACATAGAACAAGATATATAGATAGCTGAAACAAAGAGGTGTGCTTTGAAAGAAAAAAATGTGCACCTGCAAGTGAGACTTGACATGTGCCAAGCTAGTAAACAAAATCTGTATATGTACATACTCTCATAAGGTTCTAAGAGATTTTTATTATAAGCTTGATGTTCCTTGTCGTTGACTTATCACTGTTAAACAGAGACCTCTGAGCTGATACTCTGCATGTATGCACACAAACAATAATCCTATAGACAAAAAAATGCCATGATCCATATAGTATAAATTCCATGATGCATAGGCTATATTTGCCATGGGAGATGGCAATTTTGTTAGATCATGATCCAGAGATTAAAAAAATGCATAGACTATAATTTCCTGGCATGATCAATAGAATAAAAATGTAGAATAAAAAATGCCATGATCCATACAACTATAATTTTCATGATGCATAGACTATATTTGCCATGGCCGGTGCAACAGAAATTTGCCATGTTGCAAAAAGAAAAGAAATTTGCCATGGTGCATATAGTAAAAACAATGCCACGATCTGTAAAATACATTTGTCATTCTTTCTGTGTTTGTACAGACTTGCTAAACTATTGATGATTTTTTGTTGGGAGACATATTATATCTGGAATGGAAGCTCACATAAGTTGAGCTGATTTTTGTCCATATGAAAGCAGAGGACCATATGGTCTGTGGCTGGGTTTTGTCTCCGACCATTGTGTCGTGATGAATTTGCAGGTACCCCGAGAGGCCCTTGAGTTTGCCGGAATGACGATTAACTTCCGTTCCGGCAAATTTGGGTACTCCATATGTCCTATTTTCAGCAAAGGTCATGCTGAAATTTTCCGTGAATTTTAGCATGACTTTGCTAAAAATAGGACATATGGGGTACTTGCGACTAATCAATGGGTTGGGGTATCTTAGTACTTAGTTAAGTAGGATCAACTGCCCCGCCATTCTTACTGCATTAAACCATAGATGCCAATAGAGCCAAGTGATTAGTGCCAAGTGATTAGGCCCAACCTAGGGTGCCTCGGCATCGATAAACCCTAAATGATGAAAACTTAACTTGGCTGCCCCGGATGCCTCGGTGTCGATGAGAACCTAAATGATGTAGGCTTAGGCTTTTAGGGTGCCTCGGCGTCGACAAACCCTAAATGATGAAAGCTTAGGCTTTTAGGGTGCCTCGGTGTCGACAAACCCTAAATGATGAGACCATGATCTTGTTCCTTGACAATAACCAACTTTTTGACCAAACTTTTTTCCTATTTAGAGCGAAACATGGCCCACAACGATGAGGCCGGTGGTTCGGGCGACAAGCAATTCTGGGAGCTGTCCCAGGATATGTCATCATCATCATCGGACGAGGAAAGTCTCTCGGCGGAGTGCGACTGGTGCCACGACAATCGAGGTCTGTGCGACATGCCTCACCTGGACGATGATCGGCGCTTCAGCATTAAGCTCGAGGAGACCTTCGAAGTTGAAACGGTACACAACGACGACAAGTGTTATTTTCATAATTAAGCACGACTTCAACTATTTCAACGTGTAATTTTCATCTTTTACAATTCGAGTATAGCTTATCCCATGCCATGCAAGACGCTATGTCTTGGAGAGGATGGATTTTGAAGACCATGAAATTTCTGAAACAAAGAAAATTCACCTAAGGATTCATCACGATGTGGACTTTGAAGTAAATCTATATAATTCTGAGCGCGTAACCCATTTTGGTTGCAAAAATTGGGAAGCATTTTGCAAGATGTATGGTTTTGATGAGGGTATGCTTATCACCATGGATCTTGGTAATCCTGACATCAACCAAGACAATATGGACATTTGGGTCCTTGTTGATACGCCTCTAGTTCTACCGCTATGTGAGTTTCTCAAACATAGTTATTAGCTAATTTATATTGTTTATTTCAAAATAGTTGACAGCTTATTTCCATTGACAGCTTATTTTTATTGTTCAAAGAATGTGCGGGAGATGGTAGACAAAACCCACTACACCGATGGCTCCGAATTAAAAACTTACAAGGAGAAAAATCATCTGGTCGGATTTTGTACTGACATTGAAAATTACATTATCCACAAACAAACTCCTCAACATTATGGTAAATACATGCCACTAGTGCATGTGTTCAACTACGGTAACTACCATGGAGATACCCTGGTAAGATTTTTACTATTACGACATCCGTGCATCTTTTGCATACTTCTAAAACTAGTACATCATTGCTAACTATGAAGTTATTACTATGTTTTTCAACAGATAATCCCAGAGAATTGTGTGCCTCATATGATGTATCTGAAAGGTAGTGTTAATGTTTTGAACATACAGCCAGGTCGTCCTAAGAATCTCAACTGTCCATACGAGATTTCTAAAAGAAGTGGAGACATGAAAATCAAAGGATGGAAAAAATGTATGGATAGTCGTAAGGAGCTTCTTGGAAGCAAAAGGAAGCGAAGCGCAAGAATTGGAGACAGGATGTTCTCCATTCTCCATAATGGAGAGTTAGGGTCTATATTGTTTTATGCTATTTTAGCTTAAATAGGGTATTTAGGTCCTGCCTAATACTAATGATCATGTGCTGATGAACAATTAAGTAGGGTTGGTTCGAAGACTATCAAGATGATGATCGTATGACTTGTTATGAATAACGAGTAGAAGTTGTATGATGATGATTAGTAGGACTTGTTAGGATTAGTATTACTTCCGACAAACTCGATACTCGCGGTCTTGAGACTTGTAATGTTTTGTCTTTGTTCGGTCTTTTGAATTCGGAGACTAGTATGATGAATTGTATTCGGAGACTAATCTTCTATTGTATTCGATGAATCTAATGTTGCTGTGTGCTGCTGTCCATATTCTGTCTAATAATATATTTTATATTCTGTCTAATAATATATTTTGTAACCTGCGCAAAAATGAGAAAAGGAAAAAAAACCAAATATTCATACTAATGGCGCATCACCACCAGGTGCGCCATTAGTATGCCAAAGGATACTAATGGCGCATCAACAGAGAATGCGCCATTAGTATGACAAAGCCATGCTTACGTACAGCCCCCCGGGAGGCACACTAATGGCGCATGCTGTTACATACTAATGGCGCACTAGTTGGTACGCCATTAGTATACCAGATACTAATGGCACACCCGTGGTGCGCCATTAGTAAGATATACTAGTGGCGTGCTACTAATGGCGCACTGGTAATGCGCCATTAGTAGGCAAAACCAGTGCGCCATTAGTAGGCCTTTTCCTAGTAGTGCTGGTACCCAAAGTTTCGTGTAACTGCTTCCAGAACTTTGAGGTAAACTGGGTTCCTCTATCTGATATGATACTCCTTGGAACTCCATGCAAACATACGATCCTGGTCATGTATATCTTTGCCAACTTAGCGCTGGTGTAAGTGGTCTTTACTGGGATGAAATGAGCTACTTTCATCAATCGATCGACTACAACCCAAATCGAGTCATGGCCTGAACAAGTCCTGGGAAATCCCGTGATAAAATCCATGCCTAGCTTATCCCACCTCCATTCGGGTATCGTCAATGGTTGTAACAATCCTGCTGGCTTCTGATGCTCTGCCTCTACTCTCTGACATACATCACAAACTGCTACATACACCACAATATCCTTCTTCATTTCGGTCCACCAGAAAATATCCTTCAGATCCAAATACATCTTGGTATTTCCTGGGTGAATTGAATACGGTGAATCGTGTGCCTCTTGCAAAATCAACTTCCTAATCTCCGGGTCATTGGGCACATAAACGCGGTCTTCAAACCATAGGGTATCGTGTTCATCCTCATGAAATCCTTTAGCTTTTCCTTTGCTTAGTTTCTCCTTTATAGAAGCAATTTCATTGTCGGTCTTCTGAACTTTTCTGATTCTATCCATCAAAGTTGACTGAATCTCCAATGCTGCTACATAGCCTCTCGGAACTATTTTCAAACATAGTTCACGAAGATTTTCTGCTAACTCCTTGGGTATTTCTCCCGTTATTAACGTCTTGACATGGCTCTTACGGCTTAATGCGTCAGCTACTACATTAGCCTTTCCAGGATGATAATGCAATCTCATATCATAATCCTTGATGAGCTCCAACCACCTCCTTTGTCTGAGATTCAACTCCTTCTGTGTGAAAATGTACTTCAAACTCTTATGATCCGTGTACACCTCACAATGATTTCCAATGAGGAAATGCCTCCATGTTTTCAAAGCATGCACTATGGCTGCTAACTCCAAATCATGCGTGGCATAATTTAAATCATGAGGCTTCAGTTGTCTTGAGGCATATGAAACAACTCTCCCTTCCTGCATAAGCACTGCTCCAAGTCCTCGACGTGAAGCGTCGCAATACACCTCATAATCTTTGGTCTGGTCTGGCTAAATCAACATTGGTGAGGTAACCAAGCGTTTCTTCAATTCCTGGAAACTAGCCTCACATTCCTCCATCCCTATGAACTTGGTATCTTTCTTTAACAACTCAGTCATAGGCTTCGCAATCTTTGAGAAATTCTCAATAAATCTCCGGTAGTATCCTGCGAGTCCAAGAAAACTTCGGATCTCTCCAACTGTTGTTGGGGCTTCCCACTTGGTCATGGTATCAACTTTAGTGGGATCAACTGCTATTCCTTCTCAAGATATAACGTGTCCGAGAAATCCTACTTCCTTCAACCAAAACTCACATTTGCTGAACTTGGCATATAATTGATGTTCTCTGAGCTTTCCAAGTACCAAACGCAAATGCTCCTTATGCTCCTCCTCATTCTTCGAATAAACAAGGATATCATCAATGAACACTACGACGAACTTATCCAAAAACTCCATAAACACTTTGTTCATCATGTTCATAAAATAGGCAGGTGCGTTATTCAGACCAAATGACATAATGGTATACTCGTACATCCCATACCTAGTGGTAAAAGCTGTCTTCAGAATATCCTGTTCTCGAATCTTCAACTGGTGGTACCCTGATCGCAGATCGATCTTGGAAAATACCTTAGCTCCTTGCAATCAATCAAACAGATCATTAATCATTGGTAGTGGGTACTTGTTCTTGATCGTTACTTCATTCAATCCTCGATAATCAACAACCATCCTTAACGATCCATCCTTCTTCTCCACTAGAAGTACTGGCGATCCCCAAGGCGAAGAACTTGGGCGGATATAACCCTTATCTAGTAACTCCTTAATCTGCTTCTTAATTTCCACCAAATCCTTTGCTGGCATCCTATATGGTCTCTTTGATATTGGCCCTGTGCCTGGCAATAGCTCAATCAAAAACTCAATATCTCTATCCGGTGGCATGCCTAGCAACTCCTCTGGAAATACTTCAGGGAAATCCCTTACCACCGGTACTTCCTCCTGCACAACTCCTGTTAAGCAATTTACTTGAGTCCTCTTTGGCACATGCCGGGATACATACTTGATCCTTCTCCCTTCTGGGGTGGTAAGCAAAATTGACTTACTAGCACATTCAATATTCCCTTCATACTTTGATAACCAATACATGCCTAATATCACATCCAATCCTTGGGATTCCAATACTATTAGGTCTGAGGGAAAAACATAGTTACCAATCCTTAATGGTAACCGATCACACCATAGGCTAGCCACATACTCTGCTCCAGGCGAGGTTACTAACATGGGTGACCTAAGGGCTTGGGTTGATAGGTTATACTTATCCACAAATCCCCTTGAGATGTATGAATGCGATGCACCAGTATCAAAAAGAACGAGTGCAGTAAATGACTTAACCAAAAACTTATCTATTACTGCATCGGGCTGAGCTTCAACCTCCTCCACGCTAACGTGGTTCACCTGTCCCCTGTTGAAAGGGTTCGGCTTCTTCCCAGAACTTCCATTGCCATTTTGGCCTTCAGGACATTCATTGGCATAATTTCCGGTCTTCTGACACTTAAAGCAAGTGACTTGGCTCAGGTCCTTCTTGGCTGGGGTTGATGGGTTGGTGCGGTTCTGGCCGTTGCTTCCTCCATTGCCATTACCATTCTTGGTGCCATTGTGATTGTGCGAGCTACCTCCTCCATGAGTATGCTGAAAATGTCCTCCTGGTCTAGGGGTAAAACGTGGCTTCTGCTGAGCTCCTGAATTGTATTTCCCTTGTCCATACTTCCTCTTGCGGTTCTCAATTTGCTACTGCTTGCCTTCAATCATAAGAGCACGATCTACCAACTCCTGATAGTTGTTGAAGGTTGCTACCATCAACTGCATGCTCAACTCATCATTCAGTCCTTCTAGAAACTTCTCCTGCTTCGCTGCATCCGTAGCGACATCATCTGGGGCATAACGGGCTAACTTACTAAAGTCCTCCACATACTGGCCAACTGTCCGTCCTCCTTGGCGTAAGTTGTGAAACTCACGCTTCTTCATGGCCATAGCTCCTGATGAAACATGTGCAGTACGAAAAGCCTGCTAAAACTGGTCCCATGTGACAGTATCGACTGGGAAAGTGGCTGTGAAATTCTCCCACCATGATGCTGCGGGTCCTTCAAGCTGATGTGCGGCAAACTTCACCTTTTCCGCATATGTGCATCCTGCGGTGGTCAACTCGCTTGCTGTCTTGTGGAGCCAATCATCTGCTACTATCGGCTCGGTGCTACTGGAAAACACCGGCGGATTCAGCCTAAGAAAACGGGCTAAGTGATCAACAGGTGGTGGTGGTGGTGGGTTGTTGTTTTTGTTCCCTTGATTCTGATTCTGGACTAGCAACTGCATCAATGTGTTCTGCTGCTGGATCAACTGGGTGAGCTCCGGTGGAAAGGCAAATCCAGGGTCACGTCTCGGAGGCATCTAAGGGTTTAGAAGAGATGAGATGTAAGAATAGAGGGGGTCTAAAGAGAAAACACTACCCATATGCACATGAGGCAAAAGCAAACAATTCACTTCATTCAATCAAACAAGGGCATACAATCGATCTATCTATCGCAAAAGTGCTCGGACTACTATATTTACATGGTGGACTACTACTACTGATGAGGTGGTCTACTAGAAATATTCTTCGGTTGTAGACTCCATGATATCTGCTCCAGCTTCATCAACATAGTCATCATCGCTACTATCTGGATCCGAATCGGTGACGTCGATGATGATGTAGTCTTCCGGGCTAATATCCTTGGGTTCTTCGTCTTCCTCTACTGGCGTAGGGCCTCCCATAAATATTCCAATCTTCTTGATCAGGTCGTCAATCTTCTCCACCAATACTTCAATTTCTTCTTCATAATCTTCACGTGTAGCCTTGAGTTCTTCCTCCAGTTCCTTGATTCTAGTCTTAGCCTTCTTCAGATCTATCATGTCGGCACACATCTGGTTCTCCTGTCGTCGAATGTGCTGGTTTAGCTCCTGGATAAAAGCTGCGATTGATCTATCCTTCCTGGTGCTGATCATCTCCAAGTGTTCATCTTGGCACCCACAAATCTGGTAGATAGTATCCTTGAGATCATTGCGGTAGACTTCTCCAATGCGTCCCATGCCGATGTGAGCTGCCATGCTCTTTCCTAGACTCCAAGTTGGTGCATCGAAAGAAAACACTATGGGCTCAGTGACTGGCATGAACGTCCTCCCTGGAACTTGAACTTGAATCATCCAGCGCTCTTCTTCAGGTAAAGTGGCGTTGTAGGTTCCGGTGAAGCTTGGTACTCCTATGTTCAGGTATCTAGTGACTTCCTTCAAGTGACGTCCAAAGGGTGTATCTTCATCCGGTTGCGTGAACTTGTTCCTTGCATCCGCCATCCTAAAAGAGTAGAAAAGATGAGAAGTCGGAAGAGAAGAGAGTGAAATAGTGATCTAGGTCTTTTAGCTTAGTGGTCGTGTCCTACAGTCAGCGTGTGCTCTGATACCATCTCTGTAGCAACCAGACCTCAAACAGTCTGATCTCTGTGCTCCGGTGTCATCCCTGGATCAGTAATGCTGACACCACACAGTACTCGGAGGATTTATAGCAGAGTAGCAATCACACACTTATTACATCGAGTGTCTCAAAAGAGAACTTATTACAGTAAATATGGCTTAAGGCCATCTAATAACGATAACAGCGGAAGGCTTGGAAGATAAGTGAGCCATCAACTCCAACGGCATCACTGAGTATAGAACCATGACCTAAAACTCCTTAATCGTCGTCTGAAAAGTCTGCAACATTAACGTTGCAGCCCGAAACGGGTCAGCACATGGAATATGCTGGCAATGTAACACATAGAGAGTAATGGAATGAAACAGCTAAACTATATGCATATTTGGCTGGTGGAAAGCTCTATGGTTACTGTTTTGCGTAAAGCCAATTTTTCCCTACTTCAAAGGAATAAATTTATTTAACTATCATGGTAGTTGTTAAACATTGAGAATGGTTGACAGCATTCTCAATCCCAATTAAGCATCATAATTAAACATAACCCAACAAAATTAATTAGAGTAACATGTTGAGATTCACATGAAAATTCAGGTACTAGATACTCAAGATGTCCATAACCGGGGACACGGCTAACCATGATTAGTTTATTACACTCTGCAGAGGTTTGCGCACTTTTCCCCACAAGACTCGATCGCCTCCGTTTGGTTTCTCGCACTACATGGTGTTTGAGAAGACGGGTGACCGAGACATAGCCTTTCAGAAGCGCTAGCACCTTACGATCGGGTAGACCGTACCACCTACATCCCCTACATCTGCTAGTCTACCACTGTAAGAGTTCGCACGACTTAGTCAACTATGCTAGAGCCCATAATAGCTTGTGGCTGCACACGGAAGTTTCTAGTATGAATAGTCTCATGATCCCTTTGAGTATGAATACCCAGGTACCTCAATCCACCCAGATATGTGTTTAAGTTGCCACCTTAGATAACCATTAATTAACAAAACTCACATCTGTCATGGATATCACTCACCCAATCCACGTCTACTAGCATAGCATGGCATAATAAGCAAACGTAGAAGTAACTCCCAAAGGTTTGATAATAAACAGGTAATAGGTACTACCTCATCTACTTCCCATCCCACAATTTATTTAGATCCTAACCATGCAAGGTGTGAGGGTTGATCTAATGCAATAAAACTGGGTAGTATAAAAGGTATGATCAAAGTGTTACTTGCCTTGCTGATGATCCGGGAAACCTAGAGATTCAAAGTAACAGGCGGCGCACTCCGGGTATTCTATCGCAGAAAACAAACAAGCATACAATAAGTACTCATCTAATGCACAGCTAAAACTCAAATCAGAGATCTAACCAGAAGGTTCAACTTAAGAACTCCGGTTGGCAAAAAGAATCAAATCGAACGAAGCAACAAAAATCAAACGGCGAAAGAAAACAACTTCGTTCTACTAATCTGGATCTAGGGCAAATTTTACAGTAGCAAAATCTTGTTTAAGTTGGTTAAACGGATAGAGGGTTTCAAGACGAAACTCTAGGCGCTTGAATCGCCTGATTCCGATAAACGAGCGAAAAGTTAAACTAAAATGAAAATCGGATCAGGAATCGCGATCAGAAAAATCGCTGATTTAATCCGAGAAAAAGAAGAACGACGAAAGTTCGCTGGAACGAACAAACGGACGGACGCTCGCTATTTAAATAAACCGGAAAAACTGATCTATTTAAAAAAGCAGAATCTAAAAAAAACCGACGAAAAAGCGACGGTTTTTCAAAAAAAACTAAAAAAACCGGTGCGGATTCGAGGTGAGGCGAACCTCGGGCGGCGTGCGGGCGGGGCGGCGGCGGCGGCTCCGGCGACGGCGTGCGGCGGCGTGGCGTCGGGCGGCGGCGGCGGTGCGCGGGCGGGGCGGCGCGGGTGCGGGGCTGAGGCGGCGGCGGGCTAGGGTTTGCCCCGTGTGGGCTGCCCCGACTTATAAAGCCCTGGCGGGCCAGAGTCCTAGTCGGACACGGCCCATAGGTTGGTGCGCGTTTTTTTTAATTACGCGCAGAAGAAAAAAATAAAAAGAAATACTAAACGGACTCCAAAAGTTCTGAAATAAATTTTCACGGGCTTCTAAAATCAAGCCGCACAATGTGAACATTTATTTGGGACCTAAGTGCAATTTTGAAAAACACACATTTTTCCTAAATTCAAATAAAACACCAAAAAACTCCGAAATAAAATCCCATTTGATTTTATTATTAAATCCTCAATATTTCTTTATTTTGGGAAAGTCATTTTATTCCCTCTCTCATATTTTTCTAATAGAAATAATTGATGATAAAGTAAATAAAATCAAATGATCCTATTCTCAAAATTTGAGAAAACTCAAATATGAAAATAATGAAATCCCAAACTCTCTCCGTGGGTCATTGAGTTGCGTAGAATTTCTAGGATCAACCAAAATGCAAAATAAAATATGATATGCATAGATGATCTAATGTATAACATTCCAAATTGAAAATTTGGGATGTTACACATAAACCCCAAAGTTGTTCCATATGAGTCCACCATACCTACCTATATACGGTATCTACCTGCCATTCCAAGTAAATTTGTATGTGCCAAACTCTAAACCTTCAAATAAACATTCTGTTTTGTATGCTCGAATAGCTCATGTATCAACTAGGGTTGTCCGTATCTTCCATGTTAGGCAGGTTATTCTCAAGAGGAGTGGCCTCCGCTCCTCACTCACGAGAAAATGGCTGGTCATCGGGATGCCCAGTCCCATGCTTTATGCAAATAAAATCAAAATAATTGCAAACAAAACTCCCCCGGGACTGTTGTTAGTTGGAGGCACTCGTTGTTTTGAGGAAGCCATGGATTGATGCTTGTTGGTGGAGGGGGAGTATAAACTTTACCATTCTGTTTGGGAACCGCCTATAATTTGTGTAGCATGGAAGATATTGCCATCTCTTGGTTGTTATGTTGACAATGAAAGTATGCCGCTTAAAATATTATTCATATCTATTTCAAAACCGAGCTCTGGCACCTCTACAAATCCCTGCTTCCCTCTGCGAAGGGCCTATCTATTTACTTTTATGCCGAGTCATCATCCTCTTATTAAAAAGCAACAGTTGGAGAGCACCACTGTCATTTGCATCCATTACTGTTAGTTTACATTGAGTATGACTAGACTGGATCTCTTTTACCATGAATTACAATGTCTACTCAGTCCTTGATCTTTAAAGGTGCTCTACATTTATGTTTTGCGGTCTCAGAAAGGGCTAGCTAGATACCATCTTGTTATATCATAGCATGATTGTTTTGAGAAGGTGTTGTCATCCGAGATTTATTATTATTGCTCGCTAGTTGATTATGCCATTGATATGAGTAAACATGAGACCTAACTGTTATTGTGAATATGGTTAGTTCGTAATTTTTGCTACAAACTTGAATGATGGCTTTACATATTTACAACAACAAGAGTAAACAGAGTTTGTAAAAGTTTTTCTTTATCACTTTCAGTTTATCAACTGAATTGCTTGAGGACAAGCAAAGGTTTAAGCTTGTGGGAGTTGATACGTCTCCGTCGTATCTACTTTTCCAAACACTTTTGCCCTTGTTTTGGACTCGAACTTGCATGATTTGAATGGAACTAACCCAGACTGACGCTGTTTTCAGCAGAATTGCCATGGTGTTTTTTTTGTGTAGAAATAAAAGTTCTCGGAATGACCTGAAAATCAAGGGATAATTATTTTGGAATATATAAAAAATAATGGAAGAAGAATCAACGTCAGGGGGGGCTCCACCTGTCCACGAGGGTGGGGGCGCGCCCTACCCCCCTTGGCGCGCCCCCTGCCTCGTGGGCCCCCTAACGCTCCACCGACCTCAACCTTGACTCCATATATTCACATTCGGGGGGGGGGAAACCAGGGAGAAGGATTCATCATGTTTTACGATACGGAGCCACCGCCAAGCCCTAAACTCTCTCGGGAGGGCTAGTCTGGAGTCTATTCGGGGCTCCGGAGAGGGGAATCCGTCGCCATCGTCATCATCAACCATCCTCGATCACCAATTTCATGATGCTCACCGCCGTGCATGAGTAATTCCATCGTAGGCTTGCTGGACAGTGATGGGTTGGATGAGATTTATCATGTAATCGAGTTAGTTTTGTTTGGGTTTGATCCCTAGTATCCACTATGTTCTGAGATTAATTTTGCTATGACTTTGCTATGCTTAATGCTTGTCACTAGGGCCCGAGTGCCATGATTTCAGATCTGAACCTATTATGTTTTCATCAATATATGAGAGTTCTTGATCCTATCTTGCAAGTCTATAGTCACCTACTATGTGTTATGATCCGGCAACCCCGAAGTGACAATAATCAGGACCACTCCCAGTGATGACAGTAGTTTGAGGAGTTCATGTATTCACTATGTGTTAATGCTTTGATCCGGTACTCTATTAAAAGGAGGCCTTAATATCCCTTAGTTTCCAACAGGACCCCGCTGCCACGGGAGGGTAGGACAAAAGATGTCATGCAAGTTCTTTTCCATAAGCATGTATGACTATATTCGGAATACATGCCTACATTACATTGATGAACTGGAGCTAGTTCTGTGTCACCCTAGGTTATGACTGTTACATGATGAACATCATCCAGCACAATTCTCTATCACCGATCCATTGCCTACGAGCTTTCCGTATATTGGTCTTCGCCTATTTACTTTTCCGTTGCTATTGTTATCATCACTACAAAACACCAAAAATATTACTTTTGCTACTGTTACCACTACTATCATATTACTTTGCTACTAAATACTTTGCTGCAGATATTAAGTTTCCAGGTGTGGTTGAATTGACAACTCAGCTGCTAATACTTGAGAATATTCTTTGGCTCCCCTTGTGTCGAATCAATAAATTTGGGTTGAATACTCTACCCTCGAAAACTGTTGCGATCCCCTATACTTGTGGGTTATCACTTAAAGTTCGATGACGACTTGTATTTATTAGTTATGTGTTTTGGTGACCGAAGTTTGTTTGAAGTATCGAATGAGATCGCGGACATGACGAGGACTCTCGAAATGGTCGAGAGGTAAAGATTGATATATTGGAAGGTAGTATTCAGACACCGGAAGGGTTCCGAAGTGTATCGGGTACATATCGGAGTACCGGAGGGGTTACTGGAACCCCCCGGTGGAAGATATGGGACATATGGGCCATAGGAGGGAGGCTAACCAGCAAGGGGCTGGTGTGCCCCCCACAAGGGAGGAGGCCGAATTGGACTAGGGAAGGGGGCACCACCCTGATTGCTCTTTGACAATAGCGCCAGAAAAGCTCCTGTCTGCTAGGACTACGTCGGTATTTCCCCAAAGAGAAAGGTATGATGCAGCACAGCGACGGTAGGTATTTCCCTCGGTGAAGAAACCAAGGTTATTGAACCAGTAGAAGAACCAAGCAACACAACGTAAACAACGCCTGCACACAGATAACAACACCTCGCAACCCAACGTGTTAAAGGGGTTGTCAATCCCTTTCGGGTAACGATGCCAGAGATTGTAATAGATTGAAATAATAGATCACAAATAAAATAAAGCGCAACGAAGTATTTTTGTATTTTTGGTTTAATAGATGTGAATAAAAATGCAAAGGAAAAGTAGATTGCAAGCAAATATATGAGAAAGAAGACCCGGGGGCCGTAGGTTTCACTAGTGGCTTCCCTCGATAAAGATAGCAAACGGTGGGTAAACAAATTACTGTTGGGTAATTGATAGAACCTCAAATAATTATGATGATATCCACGCAATGATCATTACATAGGCATCACGTCCACGATTAGTAGACCGACTCCTGCGTGCATCTACTACTATTAGTCCACACATCGACCGATATCCCGCATTCATCTAGTGTATTAAGTTCATGGAAAAACGGAGTAATGCAATAAGAACGATGACATGATGTAGACAGGATCCGTTTCTCTATTGCGTAGATATAGATCCCATCTTTTTATCCTTAGTAGCAACGATACATATGTGTCGGTTCCCTTTCTGTCATTGGGATCAAGCACCGTAAGATCGAACCCACTACCGGGCACCTCTTCCCATTGCAAGATAAATAGATCAAGTTGGCCAAACAAAACCCAAATATCGGAGAAGAAACACGAGGCTATAAGAGATCATGCATATATGAGATCAAAGAAACTCAAATAACTTTCATGGATATAAAAAGATGTGACTGATCATGAACTCAAAGTTCATCAGATCCCAACAAACACATCACAAAAAGAGTTACATCGTATGGATCTCCAAGAGACCGTTGTATTGAGAATTCAGCGAGAGAGAGAGAGAGAGCCATCTAGCTACGAACTACGGACCGAAGGTCTACAAAGAACTACTCACGCATCATCGGAGAGGCACCAGTTGAGGTGGTGAACCCCATCCGAGATGGTGTCTAGATTGGATCTGGTGGTTCTGGACTCTGCGGCGGCTGGATGTGAAAAGCGCTTTTCTCAATGGCAAGATTGACGAAGAAGTGTATGTTGCACAACCGCCTGGCTTCGAAGATCCAAAACATCCTGATATGGTGTACAAGCTCAACAAGGCACTGTATGGCCTCAAACAAGCCCCTAGGGCTTGGTATGACACACTCAAAGACTTGCTGAAGAGCAAAGGCTTCAAACCTAGTTCCCTCGACCCCACTCTCTTCACGAAGACATATGATGGCGAACTGTTTGTGTGCCAAATATATGTGGATGACATTATCTTCGGCTGCACCAATCAGAAATACACTGATGAGTTTGGATATATGATGCAAGAGCAATATCAGATGTCCATGATGGGAGAGCTAAAGTTCTTCCTTGGTCTTCAAATACGTCAGCAACACAACGACATCTTTATATCTCAAGAGAAATACCTCAAAGATTGCCCAAAGAAATTTGGAATGCAAGATTGCAAAGGCTACACGACGCCAATGCCAGCCAAACATCATCTGGGTCCCGACGACAATGGTAAAGAGTTCGATCAAAAGGTATATCGCTCCATGATTGGTTCCTTGCTTTATTTATGTGCATCTAGGCCAGATATCATGCTTAGTGTTTGCATGTGTGCTCGGTTCCAAGCGGCACCAAAGGAATCGCATCACTTAGCTGTGAAGTGAATTCTCAGATATTTGGCTCACACCCCAACACTACTATTATGGTATCCAAAGGGCTCAGAGTTTGATCTAGTTGGATTCTCAGATGCTGATTATGCTGGTGACAAGGTGGATCGCAAGTCTACATTAGGCACATGTCATTTTTTGGGACGATCACTTGTATGTTGGTCTTCAAAGAAGCAGAACTGTGTATCTCTCTCCACTACTGAATCTGAATACATTGCTCCTGAATCTTGCTGCGCTCAGCTTCTATGGATGAAGCAAACACTCAAAGACTATGGCATTCACCTGAAGCAAGTGCCACTCTACTGCGACAAAGAAAGCGCCATCAAGATTGCCAACAACCCAGTTCAGCACTCGAAGACAAAGCACATTGAAATTCGTCATCACTTTCTCAGAGATCATGTTGTGAAGGAAGATATTGATATCATACACGTCAACACTGAAGAGCAATTGGCAGATATCTTCACCAAGCCCTTGGATGAGAAGAGGTTTTGCAAGTTACGGTGTGAGCTAAATATCTTAGAATCCTCAAATGTCCTGTGATTAGGCACACATCCTAACACTTATGCATGTTGATGACTTAGATGTGCAACACACGAAGTAAAGTATATCTTCAATAAATGAAGACTTACATTCTGAGTGTGAATACATTAATGTGGAATTTGACTTCGGAGCGCCACGATAATTGTGCGTCGTGTCTGAGTCTAATACTTCCTATACGGCGGGTAACGCCACCACCAAATTCTTCGGTTGAAGTGTTTTACCCATGGCGTTACATTTTCTATGTCTTCACATTTGGTTTGTCTTCATTTTCAACTTGTCTTAATGATTATCTTCACTATGTTGATATGATTCTCTTCTGGTATATACTGATTTAGTTTGGTTTCTGTCCTCTACAGCATTCACTTATAGCTATGGCTTCTTGATGAATATTTTGAACTAAGTGAATGTGATCGGACCCTAACCCCTCTATGCTTCTTTCCTAAGTCTATCTATCCAAATCCTATGCATTCTATTGACACTGTCAAATGTCTTCTCTGCATCCATGTCAGCAGAAGACACGGAGATAGACATTAATCCGTTTTCAATGCTAAATCCTTTCACCTGAAACCCGGAGAAGTGGGAACGACCACCCGACAATCCAGGCGTGCGTGGGAACGTGGAACAACCTCCAATGTGTTGCATGATAGCCACGTGTCCCTCAGATGTGAATCGCCAGGGGCACTTGTGTAATAACTATGTGTCGTCCCTATCCCTATAAATACACGCCTCACCACAGACATTATCCTTTCTTCCACTCTCGCACAAACCCTAGCGCCACCACTAGCCCTCGACGACGCCGGTGACGAAGTGCTTAGCTGCCGCGACCTCACCGACGCCGTCTTCACGCCGGCCGCGGACATCGTCTTCTCCGTCGTCGCCATAGGTGTCCTCCGTCGCCAAGTTAGGGCACAGACAATCAAACTGCTCGGCCTCCTCTCCCACTTCATCTAGCAGTTCTTCATGTGGTAAATAAAACTTCCTTTTACGGCCCCCTTTGATCCTATAAATTCATCACTTTCTACCACAAGAAGTTTCTATTCACACAAGTTGGATCTATTTCATACTGCATCTCATAATATGCCTAGTATGTTCACTTATGCTTCACAAAGAAGTTAGATTCCTCACTTGTACTTATTCATGGATTCGTACAAATCTGGAACCAACTCTCTATCTATGAGTGAATGTCTTCGCACTATGAGGTCATTATCTTCTAAACTGATTTATCTTCAAAATCTTCTGAGAATGCATATGACCTCTTCCCCTTCCCTCGCACCTTAATGCTGTCACAGGTACATGTCCGTGGGAGAATCCCTTGGTTCTCATAGTCTGCATTCGTTTGCAGAATTCTTACAACATCACATTAACTCTCTCAAAGCCAGTTCCTTTTTGACCAGAAAGCGGAAGCCTTTGAAGCCTTTAAACATGTTGAAGCCCTTCAGTTTAAGCTTCATGTCACCAGAGAAACCTACAAGAAAGGGTGGCAGACAGCATCGTGGCAACACCTCAAGAGATTTGCCTCCTGACCTCTATGAGTTGTACAAGACAGATCCAGAGGAGGACTACAATCAGTGAAAAACTCAAATCCAATGGATTCGAAGATATTGGGCGGACCAGTGGTTCAAGTATAGGTTCGTGACCCAGGAGTATGCTGAGAAGAATACCATCAAACGACCATGGGGAGACATTCTATACAGAAATCTTCAACCCAAGTCCAGAGCTGAAGCCATTGAACAAGGCTTCTATCCTTGCATGGTCCGTGGACCGCAGCCTGCGGATGCAGACCCATCTTCATTACTATGGTGCCGCGATGATAATATGTTCAAGCGCAACCTTCAGTTTGCCAGGAACTCGGCCAAAGAGAACAAGAAGTCACATGGCTTAGACTTCAATCCAGGCCCCTCTTCTCCTCGTGCTGATGGCACACGTGAAGCTGAACCCAATCTTGTTGGGCCCTTCTACAACCTGGAAGGTCTCATCACTCATATCATGGTTCAAGGGACAGCCGTGGATGAGCCTGCAGATGACGCTGAATCTGATGAAGCGCCTGCACCGCCGAAGCCAAAGAAACTGAAGAAGCCTAAAGCTTCAAAGCCTGCTCCTGCCCCAAAGGTCTTACAGGCGAAGCCTCTGGCCACTGCACCTCCTGAACACAGTGTGCAGTCTGAAGATTTGTCACGCATCTCCAAGCCCTCGAGAGTGAAGATGCCCTTGCAACCCACCAGCCAAGAACTGACTACTGCTATTCTGCGCAATGAAGCCATTGATCTGTCCAGCGATGAAGATCTTGCAGATGACGCTCTTGAGCAACTGATTAAGAGCAAGGAAGAAGCAGAAATCTTCAATGATTTTCCTCTCTTTGACGTGGAAATCCTCCACAACTTCATTGATGAGTGGTTTGAAACCCCCAATCTCAGCTTTGATGATCTGCAATTTCCAATTGGCCTCAACGTTGCTTTCACTAGCGCCATTGCTTCTGAGCTAGATCTAGCTCAGCACATCGTTGAACTGAAGCAAAAGATCGACTATAAGAAAGCTTAGTTCAAGAAGCACATGGCCAATCTCAGCGTGCAAGATGTGAAAAACTTCAAGATTATGCTGCACGAGCTCAAGGAAGCCTTTCTCAAGAAATGTGAAGAAGCTAAAGGGTCTCGTGAGCGCATGAAGAGTCTGGCTGACAAGTGCGTGCAAGCCTACAGTGAAGCTGAGAAGCGCAAGGCTCTTGGGCGTCCTGGTATCGACCCCAGAATGGCGGCCAAGCCAAAGAAGAAGAAGCCAGCTATGGCCGAACCCGAAGCAACAAGGCAGGAAGCACATCCCATTGTCTTCCCTGCCAGTATGACAGGTTCGAAGCCTAAGGTCCCCACAGTGGCTTCAGAACTAAAGAAGACAAGGGCTGCCAAGGCTGAAGCCAGAAAGAGGAAAAATCCTGAAGCTTCTGATGCCGCTCCCTCCAAGAAGAAGCGCAAAACCAAGAAAGATCGGGCTGCTCCCACAGAGCCCCTTGTTGTCGAGCCCATCTCGGTTGCTCGTCCTGCCTCTTCGCATCAAGAACGACGGATGATATTCATGAGCCTGCTTCCACAGAGGCTCCTGAAGCTGAAGACATTCCAGCAGTTGACCCCACCGCTGCTGAAGACATTGGTCACCATGACAATGTTGAAGATGATGAAGTCCTTCCTCAGATCAAGCACCAATTGGTATCATCGCATGTGCTCATGCACAGCGAACTCATCAGCATTGGTCGTCCTCTGACACCAATTGATCAGGATGCATCGTGGGCTGATCACCCACTGAGACAAGACACTCCAAGCTCTCCCCAACCGCAAGCTACCCCAACAGTGCAAACTGATGATGACTTTGAGGCCCCGCACGCTCCATCTCCACAAGCGTCGCCCGCATTACATAGGCTTCGCAAAGGACCAAGGCCCCAAGTCACACCCACAATGCACGTGTGTGAATCTGAAGCCAAAATGGCTGAAGATGTTCCGGCTGCATCAGCCGATGAAGAAGATGATGAAGAAGAAGCCCCAAGAGTTTCAAGAGTTGCTACACCCCCGTCTCACCAAGATGTTGTTCTCGAGGAGAACGTGACCGACCCTCCAGCTTCTGAAGTGGAGGTTAACAACCCTGAAGTAGCCGCCAACATCACTGCTGATGCCAATGACGTTGTCATGGTTGACGCCAATACGGCGCCGGAAGCCAATACGGCGCCAGAAGCCAATGAGGCACCAGAAGTCAATGCTGCAACACCTGAAGTCAATGCTGCAGCACCTGAGGTCCAAGTACCTGAAGCGCATGTGGCCCCTAAAGCCCATGAAGACAATGCCAATGCCCCTGTTCCCCCTCCAAGACCTCACACAATGGAGCTGGCATTGATCATCGTCAGCCAGTTATGGTTCGATGGCCCATTCTGACTCCTCCGCCTGCTGCTGGTCCACAGTTTGAGTACCACGTCGAGCACAGGCCTCAAGTTCAAAAGCCCAAGCCAAGACTTCCGCGATTCCCAGGCACTGCCACTTCACCTGGGGTCTTCAATGCAAATGGCTTCGTGGCACATAATACCTTCTTCAACAGCTCCAAGAACCCCTATACAAGACCGCGCATTTCCTCAGATCGGTTCTGGAGCTATCAGCAGCGCAGCTACTATTCCTGTGTCCTATACAATCAAGGGCGCATATTTCCACATATGCGCCTCGACTCTGAAGCTATAGTTGGTCTGCCCTGCCTCGAAGAAGCATTGGGCTGTTTCCGAGACGCTGGTCTGCTACAGTTCATCACTGACAAGGAGCACTAGAATGAAGAATTGTTGCTTCAATTCTATGCCACTCTTCATATTCGAGGCTACAACAGGGATCCGAAGACTTGGGTCCTTGAGTGGATGACAGGCAATGTCCATCATGAAGCTAAAGCTCTTGATATCATTGAGCTCATAGGCCTGCCCACTCCTGGTGAATACTATGAACCAGGTTGTCAACAACATCAAAATGCCTTGAAAAGCATCTTTCAGAAGCCAGAACCCAACATGAGTCAAATGCTGAGCATGATGAAGCCTCTACCTCATGACGTTGAATACCCATCTGAGTTCTTTGTTGAAGACCTAGAGTACCTGCCTCGCACCATTTACCACATCATCAGGAAGACTCTATGGCATGTCAAAGGACACTCATCTGCAGCGAAGCTTGAAGGAGCAATGAAGACTTTGGTTTTCTATATCTTCAATGGCATCAGCTTCAATGCTCAAGACTTCTTCATTAGGCAGTTGGCTGCGTCTGGCTCTGACATCTTTGGGTTGAAATTCTATGCTCCATGGGTCATGCGTGTGATAAAGCGTCACTCAGCTTTCAACTATCAGCCGTCTGCGTGCAATCATCTTATATTCTTTCCCGAGGTTGATCTGTTAGTTGAAGCCATTTACCCAGAGCCTGCTAAGGATCCCATTTATCTTCAAAGCTTCACCCAGCCCATTGAAGGGATTCCAGCCATTTCTCGTGTTTATCCTCTGGCTGGAAACACACGTGTCCCTTGTGCTCAAACTGATGTCATTGGTAGCACCATTGCGCAAAGGCCTCAAAGACGATCTCGTGTCCTCAATGACCGAGAGCTTCTCGTCACGCTGCATCATAAACAGGACAAACATCACGACTGGCTTAAGCGTCAGATGCAAAGCCTCTTGGTGGATATCAACATCATTCGCAATCTTGCCACCAAGAATGCCTTTATCACTCATGAAACATGTCGGAGGTCATGGAAGAGTTTGACCCTACTGAGTGTTGAAGCTGATCTGCACGATGATGGCTTCACCGAACGCTTCAAGTTTGACTCAACTCCTCCCAGAAATGCTCACTTGCGTCGGACTCCCTCACTTGAAGACTCTGAATACTCGTCCTCGGCTGCGACCGTAAATGCCAGAGTCATCGATGACCAAGATGATGCAACTTCACCTCCTCCACCTTCAGCGCGAATCAACTCTGCACCAAGTTCGTTTGCACCGCCAACCAACACCGAGGACCCTGCTGCTTCACCAACTCCTCAAGGGAACGAGTAGGTGTTCTATGTCTTCAAACCTTTTTGGTCCTTACTGACAAAAGGGGGAGAAGCATATGAGTTTGATAGTCTTCAAGCGGGTCTATATGGGCGGTGGTTTTATATTTTGCCTAGTGTTTACAACTCTCGCTTTCTGATACATTTGGTTCTTTGAGTTGTAACACTTAAACTAGATGGTCGTCTGCTACTTATTTGCTATTCTGTGATGCGATGATAAATTCCGCATGTGCGATGATAACTTCCGCACTTAGGACATTCTGCAGACGTCCATTTTTCATTATGCATGTCATTATCTTCACATACTTTTCATGCATGATGAATTGTCATCATAAGTTGAAGAGGATCTCCACAAGTACAACCTGCCATGTGCATTTGCATACCAAAAGCAAATTACTTATATGCACATCTTCAGGGGGAGCCTTTGCCACTTGTGAAGACAATCCCCTATCCTTTACAATTTCACATATTTTATTCCCCGTTGAAAACTTCAACTAGTTTGTCATCAATCACCAAAAAGGGGGAGATTGTAAGTGCATCTAGTGCCACCCCTAGTTGGTTTTGGAGTATTGACGACAAACCTAGTTGAGGGACTAATGTGTTTGTGAGAATTGCAGGATAACACAGGTAGAAGTCCCTCATTGATTCGGTTTTCCTACCAGAGATGACCCCTAAAAATGTATGAAGACATTGAAGTCAAAGGTGGTATGTGAAGACATTCACATTGAAGACTATGACAAGAGAAGACATCGTGTGAAGACTATGGAGCACGAAGACTTAGGAGTTCCGTCGTTCTGTATTTTTCTTTGTTGAGTCATAGGAACCACCGCACTGTTAAGTGGGGTCCAAGTGAACCAGTCAGAATGACTAAAGTGATGCTTAACCAAAATCCTATGTCTTCGAGTGAAGACTATGAGAGCAAATCTTGTCCAGAGTTGGATAAGTCAGCTTTGCTTGTAGCCCAAGTAAAGTTGTCGTGTGTGTTTGAAATCTGACCGTTGGAACACGTGTAAGTTCCTTAGTGACCGAGGGTCATTTCGGATAAATCAGGTCGGGTTGCCTAGTGGCTATAAATAGCCCACCCCCTACAACCATAAACGGTTGGCTGCTTAGAGTTAGTGTACGGCTTTTGTCGTTTGAGAGCAACCCACCTCGAAGCCTTTGAGAGAGAATTCCTTGCGAGGATAAAGCCCTAACCACCCAGAGCCAAAGAGAGTTAGGCATCACTGAAGTCTTCCTGTCTCTGTGATCTGAAGACTTATTACACTTGAGGACTATGAATCCTCTAGCCGGTTAGCCGTCACGTTCTGAGCATCCAAGAGTCATTGTGGATCGCCGGTGAACGAAGTCTGTGAAGGTTTGGAAGTCTACCTTGAAGACTTACCAGAGTGATTGGGCAAGGACTGGGTGTCCTTAGCTCAAGGGGAATAAGGTGAAGATGCGGTCTTCTAAGTTGAATCTCAGCCTCCCTAACCAGACGTACAGTTGTCACAGCAACTGGAACTGGTCCAACAAATCATTGTCTCCAACGAGTCACTGGTTTCATCCTTCCCACTCCTTTACTTATTGTTGGCCCTGGTGAAGTCATTGCCTGATTGCATTATCTTTTGTCTTCATTGAGTGACTGCTTGTTCTGATTGGCTTCACAATATCTTCCTACCTGATCTTTACTGCCTAGCTGCTATTAGTCATTGTGCTTTCACTTCATTGAATACTTGACTATGGTTTGCCTAGTGTAGTCTACCTTCCGCTGCATGGTAATAGGTTTATTTCTATCGTTTGTCTTTGAAACTTCCATGTTTTGAAGACTTTCATAAAAATCGCCTATTCACCCCCCCCCCTCTAGTCGATTACTAGCACTTCCAGTACTTGTTGGGTTGGCGTATTTCGAGATTAGGATTTGTCACTTCGATTGTCGGAGAGGTATCTCTGGGCCCTCTCGGTAATGCACATCACTTAAGCCTTGCAAGCATTGCAACTAATGAGTTAGTTGTGGGATGATGTATTACGGAACGAGTAAAGAGACTTGCCGGTAACGAGATTGAACTAGGTATTGAGATACCGATGATCGAATCTTGGGCAAGTAACATACCGATGACAAAGGGAACAACGTATGTTATTATGCGGTCTGACCGATAAAAGATCTTCGTAGAATATGTAGGAACCAATATGAGCATCCAGGTTCCCCTATTGGTTATTGACCGGAGACGTGTCTTGGTCATGTCTACATAGTTCTCGAACCCGTAGAGTCCGCACGCTTAACGTTTCGATGATAGTTATATTATGAGTTTATATGTTTTGATGTACCGGAGGATGTTCGGAGTCCCGGATGTGATCATGGACATGATGAGGAGTCTCAAAATGGTCGAGACATGAAGATTGATATATTGGAAGCCTATGTTTGGATATCGGAAGTGTTCCGGGTGAAATTGAGATTTTACCGGAGTACCGGGAGGTTACCGGAACCCCCAGGGGACTAAATGGGCCTTAGTGGGCCTAGGTGGAAGAGAGGAGAGGCGACTCGGGCTGGGCCGCACGCCCCTCCCCCTAGTCCGAATAGGACAAGGAGAGGGGGGCGACGCCCCCCTTCCTTCTTCTCCTCCACTCTTTCCCCCTCCCAAATCCTAATCCAACTAGGAAAGGGGGGAGTCCTACTCCCGGTGGGAGTAGGACTCCTCCTGGCACGTCTCCTCCCTGGCCGGCCGCACCCCCTTGCTCCTTTATATACGGGGGCAGGGGCACCCCATAGACACAACAATTGATCGTTTGATCTTTTAGCCGTGTGCGGTGGCCCCCTCCACCATAGTCCACCTCGATATTGCTGTACCGGTGCTTAGGCGAAGCCCTGTGTCGGTAGAACATCAACATCGTCACCACGCCATCATCCTGACGGAACTCTCCCTCAGCACTTGGCTGGATCGGAGTTCGAGGGACGTCATCGGGCTGAACGTGTGCTGAACTCGGAGGTGTCGTACGTTCGGTACTTGATCGGTCGGATCGTGAAGACGTACGACTACATCAAGCGCGTTGTGCTAATGCTTCCGCTTTCGGTCTACGAGGGTACGTGGACAACACTCTCCCCTCTCGTTGTTGTGCATCACCATGATCTTGCGTGTGCATAGCAAAATTTTTTGAAATTACTATGTTCCCCAACAGTGGCATTAGAGCCATGTTTTATGCGTAGATGTCATATGCACAAGTAGAACACAAGTGAGTTGTGGGTGATATAAGTCATACTGCTTACCAGCATGTCACACTTTGGTTCGGCGGTATTGTTGGATGAAGCGGCCCGGACCGACATTACGCGTACGCTTACGCGAGACTGGTTCTACCGACGTGCTTTGCACACAGGTGGTTGGCGGGTGTCAGTTTCTCCAACTTTAGTTGAACCAAGTGTGGCTACGCCCGGTCCTTGCGAAGGTTAAAACAGCACCAACTTGACAAACTATCGTTGTGGTTTTGATGCGTAGGTAAGAACGGTTCTTGCTAAGCCCATAGCAGCCACGTAAAACTTGCAACAACAAAGTAGAGGACGTCTAACTTGTTTTTGCAGGGCATGTTGTGATGTGATATGGTCAAGACATGATGCTAAATTTTATTGTATGAGATGATCATGTTTTGTAACCGAGTTATCGGCAACTGGCAGGAGCCATATGGTTGTCGCTTTATTGTATGCAATGCAATCGCCCTGTAATGCTTTACTTTATCACTAAGCGGTAGCGATAGTCGTGGAAGCATAAGATTGGCGAGACGACAATGATGCTACGATGGAGATCAAGGTGTCACGTCGGTGACGATGGTGATCATGACGGTGCTTCGGAGATGGAGATCACAAGCACAAGATAATCATGGCCATATCATATCACTTATATTGATTGCATGTGATGTTTATCTTTTATGCATCTTATCTTGCTTTGATTGACGGTAGCATTATAAGATGATCTCTCACTAAATTTCAAGATAAAAAGTGTTCTCCCTGAGTATGCACCATTGCCAAAGTTCGTCGTGCCAGACACCATGTGATGATCGGGTGTGATAAGCTCTACGTCCATCTACAACGCGTGCAAGCCAGTTTTGCACACGCAGAATACTCAGGTTAAACTTGATGAGCCTAGCATATGCAGATATGGCCTCGGAACACTGAGACCGAAAGGTCGAGCGTGAATCATATAGTAGATATGATCAACATAGTGTTCTTCACCATTGAAAACTACTCCATTTCACGTGATGATCGGTTATGGTTTAGTTGATTTGGATCACGTGATCACTTAGAAGATTAGAGGGATGTCTTTCTAAGTGGGAGTTCTTAAGTAATATGATTAATTGAACTTAAATTTATCATGAACTTAGTACCTGATAGTATCTTGCTTGTCTATGTTTGATTGTAGATAGATGGCCCGTGCTGTTGTTCCGTTGAATTTTAATGCGTTCCTTGAGAAAGCAAAGTTGAAAGATGATGGTAGAAATTACACAGACTGGGTCGATAACTTGAGGATTATCCTCATTGCTGCACAGAAGAGTTACGTCCTGGAAGCACCGCTAGGTGTACCACCTGCGCCAGCAACTGCAGACATTGTGAATTCCTGGCGGTCGTGTGTTGATGACTACTCGATAGTTCAGTGTGCCATGCTTTACGGCTTAGAACCGGGACTTCAACGACGTTTTGAACGTCATGGAGCATATGAGATGTTCTAGGAGTTGAAGTTAATATTTCAAAAGAATGCCCGGATTGAGAGATATGAAGTCTCCAATAAGTTCTATAGCTGCAAGATGGAGGAGAATAGTTCTGTCAGTGAGCATATACTCAAGATGTCTGGGTACTGCAATCACTTGATTCAACTGGAGTTAATCTTCCGGATGATAGCGTCATTGACAGAATTCTCCAATCACTTCCACCAAGCTACAAGAGCTTCGTGATGAACTATAATATGCAAGGGATGGATAAGTCAATTCCCGAGCTCTTCGCAATGCTAAAGGCTGCGGAGGTAGAAATCAAGAAGGAGCATCAAGTGTTGATGGTCAGTGTCGGTGTCAAAACCGGCGGATCTCGGGTAGGGGGCCCGAACTATGCGTCTAAGGTGGATGGTAACAGGAGTCAAGGGACACGATGTTTTACCCAGGTTCGGGCCCTCTTGATGGAGGTAAAACCCTACGTCCTGCTTGATTATTCTTGATAATATGTGTAGTACAAGAGTTGATCTACCACGAGATCGGAGAGGCTAAACCCTGGAAGCTAGCCTATGGTATGATTGTATGTTGTCCTGCGGACTAAAACCCTCCGGTTTATATAGACACCGGAGGGGGCTAGGGTTACACAAGGTCGGTTACAAAGGAGGAGATATACATATCTGTATTACCTAGCTTGCCTTCCACGCCAAGTAGAGTCCCATCCGGATACGGGACGAAGTCTTCAATCTTGTATCTTCATAGTCCAACAGTCCAGCCAAAGGATATAGTCCGGCTGTCCGGATACCCCCTAATCCAGGACTCCCTCAATAGCCCCTGAACCAGGCTTCAATGACGATGAGTCCGGCGCACAGTGTTTGTCTTCGGCATTGCAAGGCGGGTTCCTCCTTCAAATACACCATGGAAGAGTTTGAATATGAGGATACTGTCCGACCCAGCAAAATAAGTCCCACATACCACCGTTGAGAGAATAATATTTCCACAAATCCAATCTGCCGACATGTTTTGGCGGCATGACATCATACCATGGTCTGGTAATTATTCGAACCGTTTTTCTTTAACCAGCCCTGTTGGGGATATAACTATTTATGTAAGCCGCCCAGGAGGGGCCGGGTTATGCAAAGAGAAGCCCATCTGAAGCCCAAGACCAAGACGTGAAGATGGCGGTTCAGTAAAGGGTCTAAAGGCCCACAGGCGATTTATGGCCCATGGTGAAAAACCGCCATGAGGACGTGACTTGTATTGTAAGGTAGAAGTAACTAGTTACCGAGCCGGACACTGTTTATGAGTCGGCCGGGACTCTGTAAGCCGTAGGGCGTCGACCCGTGTATATATGGGGACGACCCGCTGGCGGCTTAGGAAAGAAGAAACAACTGATCGAGAGCTAGGCATAGCATATCTCGCTCCCTGGTCATCGAAATCTCAAGCAATTCCAACCCAACTAGACGTAGGCCTTCCTTCACCGTAAGGGGCTGAACTAGTATAAACCTCGCATGTCCTTGTCCCGATTAACCCATTTAAGCTTCCTAGTTGCGATGGCTCCACGACTAAGTCCTTGCAAAAGGACATCTGCCGTGACAATTCCATGACAGTTGGCGCCCACCGTGGGGCTAGCGCATGGTGGATTTGAGTTCTTGAAGGGCAGCTTCGAAGGGCTCAAGGGATACGCAGTTGGCCGGATGACCAAGAGTCGATGCGGCAAGATCTACATCGACGACGAAGGCTGCGGCCCCGACGCCGGCTCAATTGAGTACGGGTACCGGATCCCCTTTGGCGGAATTCACGTCTTCATCGGCCGGATTGGTGAGCCGGGCCCTGAGCCGGACAGCTGCACCGACCTCGTCGAGACGGCTCGGCGTGCGAAACCCGCCCGAGCTCAACCCGTCGTGAAGTGTGCCTTTGTGGGTTGCATCCACGGAGGTGAACTTTCTGAAGGATCTGAAGGTGATGGTGAGCCGGTCGTCCTCTCTGACGGTGATTCGTCTGCCGGCTCAACAGATTCGCTGTATCAAATTCAAGATGGTGTGCTTGGGGGCTGTTCCGATGGCAGCACTATTCCGGACCCCTCAGAGTCACCAAACTGGGCAGGACTCTTCATGGCCGGTACTCAACCCGGCCAAAATTCTACGGCCTCAGCAGCGATAACGTCCGGGTTAGGAGCAGCCGGGGCAGGAGGCCCTGTGTGCTCACCGGCTCAGGTGCTGATGGATCTCATGGATAAACTTACGGCCTTGCTAACTACTACAGTCGTCCCGGTGAACCAATCTGAGCATGAGGCAGAGGTGGCACAGGTTCGCGATGAGATCGCCCGGGCCAAGGAAACCTTAGCAGCTGAAGATACTAGATTAGCCACAGAGCGGGCGGCTTTGGACGTACGGGCGCAACAACTTTAGGCAGAGGCCTTTCAGCTCACGTTAAGCTTGAACGCATCTAATGAGGTAATGAGGAGGAGATATCAGAAAACTCAGTCCCATTTACCTTAGGTTTATGATCCTCGGAATCTCTTTGCTGCACCCGGGCCGGCCCAAGTAACCCGCCAGGTGCAAATCAGTTTATGACATCCGGAGCAGGAGGCCCAATGACGGCGCCTCTTCACGGCAATATGGCACCGCCCCATTATGTACCAATACCATAGGGTCACTTCTCCAACCCCATGGAGAACTTAATCGCAGCATCAGCATGTTTGGCGGCTCTCCCAGTAGATGGTGATGATCCGACAGCGGTGGAAACCCGGAGGATCAGGGAACTTGTCCAAACAGCCCTGGCTCAGCAAGAGACATATTCCTACAGCCGGGATAGGATTCACTCAACTCCTCCGATCTGGTTAGCTCCGCCTCGTCAAAACCGGAGCCCGAGTTACAGTAGACACATGGAGTCAGAGGCCTTGTCAAGTAGCGCTCAGCGCCGGAACCAGCCCGGCGGGTATAACCCGGTTCAGGATCGGATACGTCAGGAGGACGAGCGGGCGGCTCAGCTAGCAGCCCAACAGGACTCACCGTCTTACCCGGCAACTTCCGTTGAGGCGGGTATTGCTACTAGAACCGGAGGAGTTCCTTGTCTGGTACCGGCTCTACGTAATGTACGTCTGCCCAAGGATTTCAAGGGACCTCGAAAGGTGCTGAATTATACGGCCGATTTATAGCCTAGGGCGTGGATTGAAAGTTACGAGATGGCCATGGAGCTGCTGGAAGTTAGTGATGAAGCGATGGCTAAATACTTCACCATGATGTTGGACGGAACGGCCCGTTCTTGGTTAAAGGGTTTTCCACCCAATTCCATTAGTTCATGGGCAGAGCTAAAGGCCCGTTTCATCCAGAACTTCAAGGACACTTGCAAGCAGGAGGAAGGTGAATCTACGACTCATTGGGTGCGCCGGGTCAAAGATATAATACATTCGTCTGACAAGATGGATGCCGGCTCAGCAGTTCTCATGCTAGAGAAGAATTGCTGCTTTGAGCCTCTGAGACAGAAACTAGGGCTTCTTAAGCGTGATAGCAACGATATGGGGACACTGATGGCGGCATTAGTCAAGTATGCCGATTCTGATAGTACCAAGGATCACGCGTCTGATGAGGAAAAGACAGGGAAGGGAAAGAAGAACGGTAATGGAAAGGGTCAGCAGCATAACCCGGCGAGTCAAGGAGGCAATAAGCGTAAGGCGGACAGTAACCCGGAATTTGTGGCCAATGCACAGGGTAACAATCAGATGCGCAAAGGAAAGTCACCCCCTCGGTTTGGCGGATCAGGTCCGTCTCTTCAGCAACTACTCAATGAGCCCTGCCCAAAACACGGCACCCGGGAACGACCAGCGACTCATTTATGGAAGGATTGCGCAATCATGAAGGCTTTCAAGAGTTCTAATACGTTTGATGGCAATCAAGGCCTAGGCGGCGGCTCAGGAGCTGGCGGCTTTCATGGCCCAGGCGGTGGTTCAGGATCCGGTTTTCAGGGAAGCCAGGGTGGTTATAATCAACAGCAGTCTGGTCAAGGAGGTCAGCAGCAGCAGCAGTCGGGTTATCAGAGCCATCCAAAACAGCTAAACAGTGGACAGTATCACGTGTTCACCACAAGTTTGTGTAAACGTGATCAGAAAGTTCATAGGAGGGCGGTGAATTTTGTTGAGTCGGCAGTCCCTCGTTACTTGAGGTGGTCGGAACAGCCTATTGTCTAGAGCAGGGAGGATCACCCTCCCCGGGTTGATAATCCGGGTCAACTGGCCCTGGTAGTGGCACCGCAGGTTGGTGGTTATAAATTTACTAAGGTGCTCATGGATGGAGGTAGCAGCATCAACATCCTCTATTACGAGACCTTTGGGCGCATGGGCTTAACTGACAAGAATTTAAAGACTTCCAACACCGTTTTCCATGGAGTGGTGCCTGGTAAGTCGGCGTATCCTGTGGGTAAGATTTAGCTAGAGGTGGCCTTTGGAGACGAGCATGATTCTAGGGCGGAAAAGTTAACTTTTGAAGTGGTAAAAATCAAAAGTCCGTATCACGCTTTGTTCGGGCGGCCAGCTTATGCCAAGTTTATGGCACGGCCGTGTTATGTTTATTTACAGCTCAAGATACCGGGTTACAAGGGTACCATCACTGTGCATGGAAGCCAAAAGGTGGCCCTGGAATGCGAAGAAGGCGATGCGGCTTATGCCGAGTCTGTCTGTGCAGCAGAGGAGCTCAAATTTTATCAAGATAACATTGACCCAGCGGATATGACCTCCCTCAAGAAGCCAACTATGGAGCATGACCCGGCCATAAAGTTTAAATCGGCTGCAGAAACTAAGCTTGTTGATTTTACTCCGGGCGATTCGTCTAAGCAATTCAGCATCAGTGCCAACTTGGATCCTAAATAGGAAAGCGCGCTCATCGAGTTCATCCGTGAGAACCGGGACATCTTTGCATGGAAGCCTTCTGACATGCCAGGTGTACCGAGAGGACTCGTTGAGCACACTCTTAATATTGATCCGAAGTATAAGCCAGTCAGGCAGTTTCTGCAACGATTCAATGAAGAACGACGAAAAGCTATAGGAGAAGAGGTCGCCCGGCTCTTGGCGGCTGGATTCATTATCGAAGTTTTTCACCCGGAGTGGTTGGCTAACCCGGTGCTCGTGCTCAAGAAAAACGGCACCTGGCGGATGTGTGTGGACTACACGGACTTAAATAAGGCTTGTCCGGCTGATCCTTTCGCTCTCTCCTGTATTGATCAAATCATTGATGCTACGGCGGGTTGTGCGTGTTTGAGCTTTTTGGATGCTTACTCTGGTTATCATCAGATCAAGATGGCAGTTAAGGACCAGGAGAAGACGGCTTTCATCACTCCGTTTGGAGCCTTCTGCTATGTGTCTATGCCTTTTGGGCTCAAGAGTGCCCAGGCGACTTATCAACGATGTGTACAGAATTGTCTCCACAATCAGATTGGGCGCAATGTTCATGCGTATGTGGATGATATAGTGGTGAAATCCAGAGAGGCGGAAACCTTGATATCTGATCTCAGAGAAACCTTCGACAATCTCTGGGTTTACAAAATGATGCTTAACCCGGAGAAGTGTGTATTTGGTGTGCCTGCAGGCAAGCTTTTGGGATTCTTGGTCTCAAACAGGGGCATCGAGGCTAATCCGGAGAAGATTAAGGCAATCACTTCTTTGGCTAAACTGGAATGTATCAATGATGTTCTGCGACTGGTGGGTCGTGTTGCTGCTTTAAGACGGTTCATAAGCCGGTTAGGTGAGAAGGCCCTACCGCTGTACCAACTGATGAAGAAGGTAGACACCTTTGTCTGGAGTAATGCTGCTAATGCTGCTTTTGAGGATTTGAAGAGGCAGTTATCTGAGCCGCCAGTTCTTGCAGCTCCCATTGACAAAGAGCCTTTGCTGTTATATGTGGCTGCTAATTCACGAGCCATCAGTGTGGCAATTATGGTAGAGCGCAAGGAGGATGGTAAGGAATATCCGGTTCAACGGCCGTTTTATTATGTCAGTGAGGTACTCATCGAGTCAAAACAAAGATATCCTCATTGGCAGAAACTTGTTTACGGGGTGTTCATGAAAAGCCGAAAGCTGAAGCAATACTTACAAGGTCATCCTATCACTGTGGTGAGTTCTGCCCCCTTGGGAGACATTATTCAGAACAAAGAGGCTACAGGACGAGTCGCCAAGTGGGCCATCGAGCTCGGGCCTCATGGTCTGAAGTACGTACCGTGCACTGCCATTAAGTCTCAAGCTTTGGTGGATTTCATCAACGACTAGACAGAGCTACAGGCACCTGAGGAGAAGCCTGATAACACTTATTGGACTATTCACTTTGATGGGTCCAGACAGTTGGAAGGCTCGGGGGCTGGAGTCGTGTTAACTTCCCCTCGAGGTGAAAAATTTTGTTATGTGCTCCGGCTTATGTTTCCTTGTACTAACAATGCAGCTGAGTGTGAAGCCTTACTCCATGGTCTCCGGATGGCCAAAGAGATGAACTTGAGCCGGGTAAGATGCTTGGGAGACTCAGACCTTGTGGCTCAACAGGTGTCAGGCAAGTGGGACTCTAAAGATCCCCTTATGGTGGCTTACCGTCATGAAGTCGATGATGTGGCTGGACATTTCAAGGGTTATGTGGTGGAACACATTGATCGAAGGAAGAATGAGGCGGCTGATGCCTTAAGCCGGCTGGGATCTCAGCGTAAGCCGGTGCCACCTAACACCTTTCTTGATGTTTTGAATAATCCTTCTGTTAAGTTACCTACAGAGGAAGATCTGGCAATACCAGACCCAGAGGCACAGCTGGTGGCGGCTCTCCACGTTATCCCGGATTGGACAGTGCCTTATTTGGCTTACATGACCCGGGGAGAGTTGCCTGGAGATGAGACCTTGGCAAGACAAATCTCCCGGCGGTCCAAGTCCATGACAATTGTCAATGGCGAGTTACATCATTGCAGCATCACTGGAGCGTTTCAATGTTGCGTGTCACCTACAGAGGGTCAGGAGATCCTTCGTGAGATTCATGAAGGTGATTGTGGTCATCACGCCGGCTCAAAATCTCTTGTGGCCAAAGCTTTCCGTCATGGGTTTTATTGGTTGACGGCTCATGCTGATGTAGAAGACCTGGTCAGTAAATGTGACGGATGTCAGAAATTCTCACGACGAGCCCATGTGCCGGCTCAAGAATTGAGGATGATTCCAATTACTTGGCCATTTGCAGTCTGGGGGCTTGATATGGTCGGGCCTTTCAAAAGGTCTAAGGATAAAAACACGCACCTCTTGGTGGCGGTTGACAAGTTCACAAAGTGGGTGGAGGCGGAGCCAGTCAGTAAGTGTGATGCAGCCACGGCGGTCCAGTTTATGAAAAAGGTGATTTTTCGCTTTGGTTTTCCACACAGCATCATAACTGATAATGGCACTAACCTCTCCAAAGGAGCTATGGAAGAGTTCTGTCAACGAGAGCATATCTGGCTTGACGTTTCAGCTGTGGCTCACCCTTAATCCAATGGTCAAGCAGAACGAGCAAATCAAGAAATCTTGAGGGGTATCAAGCCCCGGCTCTTGGTCCCCTTGCAGCGGACGCCGGGTTGTTGAGTGGAGGAGTTACCTTCTGTACTTTGGAGCATCAATACTACACCTAACAGATCTACGGGTTACACGCCTTTCTTTATGGTGTATGGAGCAGAGGCGGTCCTGCCAAGTGACATCCGTCATGACTCACCCCGTGTGGCGGCTTATGTTGAGGAAGACAACAAAAAAGCTCGGCAAGACGCACTTGACCTGTTGGATGAAGAGCGAGACTTGGCAATAGCCCGCTCGGCGATTTACCAGCAAGACCTGCGCCGCTACCACAGCCGCCGGGTTAGGTCCAGAACCTTTCAGGAAGGCGACTTAGTGCTCCGACTCATCCAGGATCAATCTGACATGCACAATCTATCCCCTCCTTGGGAAGGACCCTTTGTGGTCAGCAAGAATCTGAACAACGGATCATACTACCTTATCGATGTTCGGGAGCACAAAGACTCACGTAAGTCGGAGGAGGAGACCCGTCGGCCGTGGAATATTGCTCATCTTTGCCCTTATTATACTTGAGCCATCGGCTCTAATGTATATATATTTATACTATGTATATTACATAAAGCAATAAAGCAGGACCTCTGTCCTTTTTTCCACTCCCAAAAAAGGTTTATGTGTTTTCTTTGTCAGGTGGTGGAGATAACTAAGGAGAAGCGGATCATATCTGAATCCGGCTTTCCTCCGGTCCGGCTTATGATCATATCTGAATCTAGCCGTGATCACTTGGGGCTTCCTGTTCAAACATAGGTCGTATTCGAACCAAAGAGAACATAGATGTCGATACCCACTTGATCGGCATACTGCCAAACCCACTTGGGGGCTTCTTGATCATATTTGAATCATAGCTTAACCCCTTTGGGTCTGACGTGGATCGTATTCCAATCAGCGTCATTAAACAACTCTTATGGTCACTTGGGGGCTTCCTGTTCAAACATAGGTCGTATTCGAACCAAAGAGAACACAGCTGTCGATACCCACTTGATCGGCATCGCCACAGCCACTGGGGGCTAACAGATCGTATCCGAATCTTAGCTCAACCCCTTTGGAACGGTTCACTGATCGTATTCGAATCAGAAACCCTTGAATTTTGTTCATCATATTTTACAAGTATCAACATTGGATATCTTGCGACCCTCTTGAAAATACAATGGAATACATTGCAATCCTCCAGGATTAATATTGGTTACATCAGGTTGTTAAGTACCAGGTGAACTTTTATGTGCCAATTTTCAGGAGTTAAACTTACCCTCGGGGGTTGGCTTATATAAGCCAGAGAAGCAGCCATAAGCATCACAGGGCAATGCAAGGCATTTCTGCAAAGGACATAACAGATTCATATAAACTACAAAGTGCATAGTGACGGCGGCTTATGCAAGTATTAAGGGCCATAAGCATGCGCAAAGGCATAGCAAAACTCAAAGTATTTTCTACTCTGTTACAAGACTCCCCGAGTCTGAATGATGCGGCATTGTTTTTCTACAACGACATAAGCAGGTGGCGCCTGGCAATCTACTCTTGGGGTTGACTTGAAGCCTCCGGGTTATCCTTCTCCGCCTCTCCGCCGGCTGCTTTGTCCTGGAAGGATGATGAGGCCCAGTCAATGCCACTCAAGGCCTCAAACTCAGCTTCATCATCTATTAAACCGGTTGGGTCGACTTCAGGGGCAAAGGTGTGCTTACGGGTTGGAGGGATCAAGATGACATCATCATAATGCGGCGTGGGGATTCTCCGATTCTCCTTGTCATAACCCGGCTGACACTTGGTGAGGTCAGTGTCGTTCCCAATAAGAGTAGCCACCAGGCGTATATCCTTCACACAGGCGGTGAAGTCCTTATCATTAAACACGGTGCCATCTTCCTTCAAACTTGGATACCCAAGAGCAATATCAGTGGGGTCTAGCTTTGGAAGCCACGCCTTGGCCCGGCTCAATGCGGCTATAGCTCCGGCTCTTGCAGATGCTCGTCTTAACTCTTGGATTCGCTGAGGTAGCACAGCAAGCCGCTTCAGCACATCTTGCAGGAGATAGGGAACATCATTTGATAAAGCCACAACGGCCAGAGCACGTTGTGACCCGGTGTAGAGCTGTTCCACCAGAGTATAAACCGCCTTCAGCTTGGTCACCATGTTCTGCTTGAGATTTGTGCTCCTGGGGCCTGTTTTATTACGCATAAGGTGATCCAGTGGAAACAACTGAAATGGTCATTAAAGGAGTTTTGCGGTGTTGAAGGTTTGAGTAAGTCACTCACCAAAGATTGATGAGACCATTCAAGATATCTGGCGCTTTAAGCCAGACAGTTCGGCCGTTGCTTCCGCAAGCGATGCCTCTGCTGTCTCGGCCCGGGTCACCAGTGCGGCCTTTTCATCAGCCCGGGTTTTCTTCTCCGACTCAAAGTTCTTCTTCAACTTCTCTTGTTCAGAGACGCTGAACTCAAACTTGGAGTTGGATTTCTGGATTTCAAGCTCTTGAGCTGCCAGGCGATTCTTCAGTTCAGTAATCTCTGACTCAAAATGATTTATGGTGGCCTGCATTGATGCCGGGTTATAATCAGAATCATTTTAAGATCATATTAAGTCCCAAGTACTTTGCAAGCAAAGGTACTTGACACTTGGGGGCTAATGTATACTGAAGAACTCTCAATTACTACTCCCGTTCATGGAAATTAAGTCCCAAGCACTTTGCAAGCAAAGATGTTTGGCACTTGGGGGCTAATGTGTATCGCAAGTGCTACAACCAGGTTAAATATCTTTTTCCTAAGCCGGATAAGCAGTGCTAGGCAGTTTTCTAAAGTCTACAGCATATTTACTTATAAGCAATAGACTTGGGGGCTGGTACAGTAAGTATGGTTAAAGAAAGCTAGCATAAGTCATACCTCAGATTTATGCTGTATTTGCTTCACCATGTCAATTTCCAGGTCACGGCTGCTATGTACTTGATTGATATAGCCGGAGATGATCTCTCCAATACTCAAATGAGTGTAGTCAGTGACGTCCAGCTTGGCCTTTCAGCGTTCTAACAATTCCTCTTTAGCAGAACACTTGGCAAGTACAGTTGGCTGTGCCAGCTCAACAAACTGAGTCTTGAGAATCTCAACTTCCGGATCATCTTCCTTGGCGGGGCTAGGAGCCTCCGGTTTATCAGAATCGTTGAGGGTTTGCTCAGCAGGCGGGTCAGAGGAAGATACAGGAACATCATGAGATGGTTGAGGCGGCGGCTCATGAGCAGAAGCGTCAGGAGCAGCTGTGCCCAGCTCCGATTCAGTCACAACCGGCTCTTGGGACGGCTTATTCTTTTTTGCCCTCTGGGCTTTACTTGCACACTGTGGAAAAGGTGAACAGGTTAAATACAAAAATATGAGTAAAATAAGACATAAGGTACAACAAGTTTATATTACCCGGGAGCAGTTTTGAAGGCCGGCATGTTGGACTGCATAGACTCACCGGAGGAAGGTGAAGTATCCTGGTAGTTGGAGTCAGAGGAATTGAGAGGCTGACGAATGAAACCCGCCAAAGGAAAAAGAATGCGTAAATCGGAGATAACCTCAGCCTGGCGCTTCCTGGTCACATCAGGTAAGCCGTAGGAGAGTTCTGTGTCTTTGCTGGTCCGGGTCTGCCTCCGGCTCTCATAAATCTGTCGCTTCAAAAGAAATTGAGGGTCTTGGTAAGCTAAAGGATGTGAAAATCTTACTTTCCGGGTCACTCTTCGGATTTTCAACCTCGGCAAAGGCTCTGAGTCGGAGGAGATTATAATTACCTCTTCTTCAACGGCTTGGCTGTTGCCTGTATCCTCCTGAAAGGAATTAATGTCAATAACATGATGATAAAAGAGTCAGGGGAATTAGGAGTTATCTCTTCTTCATCATCATCAGTATCATCCAGTTTCATCATATCTGAGGCGCTGGGTTTCCTCTTTCTTGAAGTTCCAGTCTTAGCGGTTCGTCTTTCGGCTCTTTTTGCTGCTCTGGCTTGTTTGGCAGCCTCCTGGTCATACTTGACCTTCCAAAAGTCGCTATTTGCCTATGAATAAGGATAAAGGGTTATGATTAAAGGTAAGGTATAACATAATAAAGATAATTGTGGAGGATAATAACTCACTGGAGGGGCCGGGTTCTTCTTGCAGAAAGGAAGTAAGCCAAAGGCATTACTAGTCACCATGCCCTCTTTCAGCAAAGACTGGGTTGTAGCTTCCACCGCATCATCTGGTAAGTCGTCAGGACTATGACGTAGTGGGTCATCCTTTTCGCCTGAGTAAGTACACATTAAGCCGGGGCGGCGGCTTAACGGAATCACTCGCCAAGCAACCCAGACTCGGACCAGGTCGATGCCATCTAAACTATTCCCCAAAAGAGCTTTGATTTTCTTAATAGTGGGGATGAGTGACAGACGTTCAATAGCAGTCAACTTGTCTAGCAGCGGGTGGTTCGATTCAAGGCGCAAGGCGCGGAAGCCGGGCAGCGGGTTTTCGCCAGCCGGAGAAGTGTCCTGGCAGTAGAACCACGTTTGGTTCCAATCCTTTGGATGACTCGGCAGTTCAGCATAAGGGAAAAGGCAGTCTCTCCACCGCTAAATCGAGATGCCACCAAGTTCTAGACTGGGTCCGTTAGCGCGCTCATTCTGCCGGTTCAAATAGAACAATTCCCTGAACAAAAGTAGGCTAGGTTCTTCTCCAAGGTAGACCTCACAGAAAACTTGGAAGTTGCAGATATTTGGCACGGAATTGGGCCCGATGTCTTGAGGTCTTAAGTCAAAGAAGTGCAAAACGTCTCTAAAGAATTTTGAACCGGGAGGAGCAAATCCTCAGCTCATGTGATCGGTAAAAATGATCACCTCCCCTTCCTTGGGTTGAGGTTTCTCTTCAGACAGGTTAGGAGCACGATAAGACATGACATCCTTCTTGGGCAGATGGCCAGACTTTACAAACTCGGACAGTTTGCTTTATGTAACAATGGATGGGACCCAGTTGCAGGTAACCGAAGGTTTAATAGCTTTGGGTGCCATTGGACAAATTGAAGCCTACAACAAGATAAAGGAAATTTTCTGGTTTATTATAACCCGGAGAATAAACATTATTGGGTTATTTAAAGATGGCGGCTTAAGAAGGGGCCTAATGACATACAGGTAACTATGTGATAATGTTTAACAACTGCAGGTATTAAAGATGATTAAAGTTTTCTTAAGTCGCCAGAGGCAAGCGGTGCTGACAGCCGGTATTATCTTAAACCGGTTACACGGACTACTATGGCTGAAACAGAGTCAACAGACACAATTTTTGGCTAAGTGTGGAGCAAACAGGTTTCACAAATTACAATTATTATTTTGGATCAAACGATGCTCTGGGAAGGAAAAATTTCTAGACCTAAAAACAATACAGGGAAGTTCATATACTCAAGGAGGGCTTCCAAAACAAGGAAATGAGATATGTTTTCATACAGAATAAGCACACAACATCCTCCGCAGCAGTTCTATGTGGTTTTTACGATCTGAACAAGGTATCAGAGGTGAAAACTAATGGAGGTCTGCATCGGGCGGCGAAGAACGCCGACGAACTCAAGACAGTTTCAGTGCAGATCTGAGGAAGGGGAAAAAGAGGAACTCACAGATGCGAAAGAGCTGCGGAGGGTCGCCGTCGTTTTCTGGTCAGAATCAGGGTGATGCAGCAGCCTGAGTCGGTGAAGACGAGGAGTTCGACAGCTGCGGCGGTGGAACTTGAGCAACAAATAAGGAGGTGCGAGGAGGGAGACGACTGAAGGAAATGAAAAAGGCCTAGGTCGCATCTATTTATAAGAAGGGGACGACAAAGACAGCACGAGAAACAAGGAGACCAAAGCATCATTATCCAGCGGCCTCGATGCCTCAATTCTCGGGATGGTCAGTAAAGGCAAAGATCCGTTGGAGGATACGACGGAATAAAATATGAGTCTTATTGAAGATGACGTCACGGAGAATTAACCCGGATCCAGATGATGACATCACGACGGGTTAAAGTTTCCGCACAAAACAGAAGACTGAAGGCCAGTTCATAAGGTTTTTAAAGATTGACATGAACCGGTTCAGATCAATCTGGGGCCTAATGTTGGGGATATAACTATTTATGTAAGATGCCTAGGAGGGGCCGGGTTACGCAAAGAGAAGCCCATCTGAAGCCCAAGACCAAGACGTGAAGATGGCGGTTCAGTAAAGGGTCTAAATGCCTACAGGCGATTTATGGCCCATGGTGAAAAACCGCCATGAGGACGTGACTTGTATTGTAAGGTAGAAGTAACTAGTCACCGAGACGGACACTATTTATGAGTCGGTCGGGACTCTGTAATCCGTAGGGCGTCGACCCGTGTATATAAGGGGACAACCCGCTGGTGGCTTAGGAAAGAAGAAACAACTGATCGAGAGACAGGCATAGCGTATCTCGCTCCCTGGTCATCGAAACCTCAAGCAATTCCAACCCAACTAGACGTAGGCCTTCCTTCACCGTAAGGGGCTGAACTAGTATAAACCTCGCGTGTCCTTGTCCCGATTAACCCCTTTAAGCTTCCTAGTTGTGATGGCTCCACGACTAAGTCCTTGCAAAAGGACATCTGCCGTGACAATTCCACGACAAGCCCCGCACATCACGCGAGGCGGTTTCTTGACACGTCTTGTCAAAGCAGAAATCGTGTTCCCCTTATTACGGGATTCTCATCAATACGGGCGTGGGTAACCCAACTTTCGGTGTCAAAACCAGCGGATCTCGGGTAGGGGGTCCCGAACTGTGCGTCTAGGTCGGATGGTAACAGGAGGCAGGGGACACGATGTTTTACCCAGGTTCGGGCCCTCTTGATGGAGGTAAAACCCTACGTCCTGCTTGATTAATATTGATGATATGGGTAGTACAAGAGTAGATCTACCACGATATCAGAGAGGCTAAACCCTAGAAGCTAGCCTATGGTATGATTGTCCTTCGTCCTACGGACTAAAACTCTCCAGTTTATATAGACACCGGAGAGGGCTAGGGTTACGCAGAGTCGGTTACAATGGTAGGAGATCTACATATCTGTATCGCCAAGCTTGCCTTCCACGCCAAGGAAAGTCCCTTCCGGACATGGGACGAAGTCTTCAATCTCGTATCTTCATAGTCCAGGAGTCCGGCCGAAGGTATAGTCCGGCCATCCGGACACCCCCTAATCCAGGACTCCCTCAATAGCCCCTGAACCAGGCTTCAATGACGACGAGTCCGGCGCGCAGATTGTCTTCGGCATTGCAAGGCGGGTTCCTCCTCCAAGTACTTCATAGAAGATTTTGAACACAAAGGTAGTGTCCGGCTCTGCAAAATAAGTTTCCACATATTGCCATAGAGTGAATAATATTTACACAAATCTAATCTGCTGACGTATTCCGTAGCGTGACATCACACCACGGCCAAGTCTTTATTCGAATCGTTTTATTGTCCCACCTTAGCGCGTTTAGCGAGGCGGTTTCCTTGGCACATCTTGTTAAAGCAGAGATCGTGTCCCCTTATTCCGGGATTCTCATCAATACGGGCGTGGGTAACCCAACCGTACCCGTTGGTATATTTTCTCGATCAAAGGCGAGTCCCAAACGGTCACAGGGAAGGCCCTTGGTATTCAACCTCTTATAAAGGGACCAAGGCCTTACTCCTTTCTTTCAATCTCAAACGAGTTCGCCCTTCGCCTCGAGTTCCAACACCAAGGCTCCAGATTTCAGGTGCTTCGGACCTTCGACAATGTCCGATTTCGACCTTCGAGGCCGATGGATGCCCTCCTCCATCACGGAGGAGGACGTGCTGAAGTTGAGAGAGGCCAGGTTCTTCACCGGCGAAATCTCGCATAGGCTACCTGCTCAAGGGCAGGTCATTCCCACTCCCAAGCCCAGTGAGAGTGTGGTGTTCATGTCTCACTTCCTTCGGGGGCTAGGCTTCCCGACGGATCCCTTCGTGAGGGGCTCATGTATTATTATGGGCTGGAATTTCACGACTTAGCCCCGGAGTCCATCCTCCATATTTCCTCATTCATCGTCGTGTGTGAAGCCTTCCTCTGTATCACTCCTCACTTTGGACTATGGCTCAAGACCTTCAAAGTAGAGCCGAAGATGATCGAGGGACGGCATGTGGAGTGCGGAGGTGCTTTTATAAGCAAGAATGCTGGTACTCCATGGCCCGAGGGCTCTTTTCAAGAGGAGTCCAGCTTATGGCAGCGAGAGTGGTTTTATATTACCGCTCCCAGGGCCCCAAAGTGGGTGGCGCCACCTGCCTTTCGCTCGGGTCCCCCGCCACAACTGGCGTCATGGGTCAATACAGGGCTGGACTGGGGGCCGGCAAAGGACGTGCCCCTATTGCAGGGCCACGTCCGAGATCTCCTAGAAAGAGACATCAGTCTGGTCATGGTGACGCGGGTTATGTTAATTTGCCGAGTTCTGCCCTGCAAACGTCGCCCCCTCCGCCTGTGGGAGTTCAACCCAGAGGGACCACGAGTTCTCCAACATTTTCTTGGCATGACCCTGTGGAGATGTACAACTTGTTCATCGGACCACAAGTAGTGTGTCCGGATTCTACAGAGGACGCAGGTCTGAGTTGCAATCGTCCGGATACTCAAGTAAGTAGCCTTGTGCCCGGACTCGCTATCCGTATATTTATCATAAAATTACCCCTAAAAGAGTTGTCCTTTAAACAGGAGTGGATAGCAAAAGCAAAGCTAATCAGGTGTCCGGCCCCCTCCCCGAGACCACGCCGGGTCCCGTGCTACTCAGGATGTTGGAGGTTGTGCCTTCAAAGGGAAGCGAGGGAGGGGGCAAGGGAGCTACAGCCTCCTCAAAGGAGGTTGTCCGGAAGGGAGGAATCGAAAATTCCTCTCCTCAGGGGAAGAAGAGGACCGCCTCTAAAGACCCGGAGACCATGGCCTTAAAGCGGGGAAAGAAATCTTCGCCAGAGGGTCCTGTGCTGGGGGATACTTCGGCCGAATTATGCCCTCAAGGGGATCAGCCCTCCACCAAGCCGTAAGTAGAGAGGAGTTTTCTTTTTAAGAAACGAGAAAAATCCCTGCTTTATATCTGAGAAAAGTAATCGAAAATTTACCTTGTAGCTCGGACCTTAGCCCTTCTCAGCAGAGCTCGTCTTCGAGGGATCTTCTTTCGGAGATGATGGAGAGCAGAACGCCTCCCCCTGCCGTACCGCCTTGCGAGGCGGGCGACCCTGAGGTATCGTCGCGGAGGGTTTCTCCGAATCCGGCAGGGCCGAAAGGTAGTCATATGGCCCCCCAAAGCCCTCTGTGGCCTTCGAAAAGGGCCATCGGACAAGTCCGGCGCCGTCTGGTGCGCGGTCGGAGGAGCTGACTGGCCTTCTAGGCCGAGCATCTATCTCAGAGGAGCACCGTGCATTGATGGGTACGGTAATTGAGAGGATTTCATCCGCGGAGAGCAGATTGCACGAGGCCGTCAGGAGTTTACTGACAGGTTTTGAGGTACGCGAAATAATGTACCTTTTTTGGACAGTTGCGCATAAATAAGATGCGCCATGTGTAGATAGTAGCCCCCGAGACTCTGTGTGTTGTCAAAAGTGACAGTGCACAGAGGATCATAATCCCAGGTCTAATATGCCGCCTTTATACGTAGGTGGCGAAGTGTCCGGTGGCCAGCCGGACTGATGGATTTGCCGAGCTAAAACGGCAACTTGACATGGCAGATGCCGACATCGCGCTTGTCAACAAGTGGCTACGAGGCACAAGGTATGTAATTCCTTTGGCGGCGCCTGGTAAGAGGAGCTTTATGCCAGTATCTTACAATGTGTGCACTTGATGCAGATGGTGCTGCTGCCATGGAGAATCTTCGGGCGGAACTTGCCCGAGCCAAGGAGCAAGCCAGGAAAAGTGATGCGGCTGCCGGAAAGGCAATTGAAGAGCTGAAAGTCGAACAGGCTGCTCACTGCCGAAGCAAGACGGAAATGGCCAAGATGGCCGTGAAGCTGAAGAACACTGCTGACCGCTGCAAGCTTCTTGAAAAAGAAGATCGGGCGGAACAGACGGACCTGAAGAAGGCCGTTGCCGATGCCAAGGATGCTCGCTCTGCGATGAGAGATGTGAAGGAGGAGCTGCGTCAGGCCGGAGAAATCGCGGCTGGAAAGCCCTTTATGCTGTGGAGGAAGTTCTGTGATCCTAAACATGCTCCGTTAGACCAGATGTGGAGTACAGCGGACACCTATCTGGATTTAGCAGCGAGTGCCGCAGATGCGGCCGAGCACTTCCGAGATCAAGAAGATCGCGAAGTGGAAAAGCTCTTCTAGTCGCAGTTCCACAATCAAGAGCGTCCACTGTCATTAGCCGATCGTTTGGCCGAATGGGCCGAGCTAAATAGGTTGTCCGGACTCTCCATGAAGTATGTCCTGAGTCATCTGTGGCCAGAGAGACCAGAGCCGAAAAGTTATTTCAACTTGGTGCAACAGTTCCTTGGTGCGGCGCCGCGTATCAATGCAATGAAGAGGTCAGCGTGCATAGAGGGTGCGCAGATGGCTCTTGCCCGTGTCAAGACATACTGGGCGGAAATGGAAGCCACCCCTGTTGCATCCCCAGACTCGGATGGAAGCTGAGTACCAGCCGAGCGCTATTTTCAGGAAGTTCTGCAAGGCGCTCGTTTAATAGAGACGCAGTGCTCGAAGGATACTATATTCGAATAGCATGTATTATTGTAAAACAATATTTTGATAAATTGTAGAAGCTTTTTATACTTGTGCCTGCAAGTATTATGATACCTCCTGTGCGGCCGTTTAACATATATGTATATATAATCTGAAAGATGGCAGTCGTCGGCTTCAGCCCCCACGCACATAATGCGGGGGTGTTCGCAGAAGGCGCATTTTCACACTTGATCCAACGTCTTGGTCCTACAAAGGAGGTGATAGCGCAGCGAACTAGGCAATCGGACTATGATGCTTTATCACTTTCACTTAGCCATAGGAGTTTGACATTGAGGCTACTTATATAGCCCCTGGTGGCGCCTGCGCTCGCCCGAACTCGGGGCGCGTATGTGCCTGGCTGGGAAACGGCCCTTCGTTAATGCGGAGGAATCCTAAAGATTCCGGTATGTCATCGAGTGCCTGACCAGTCTCACGCTATATCATGACAGTCAGTTTTTGGCTTTCTCTACTGAGGTGCTCGCCTGGCCGAACCGGGGCACAATCGCAGTAGTTCCCCTGGTCCCGCCTTAGCCGATAGAGCGGAACGTAAGGCAGCAAAACACAGGAGCCGGGCAAACCCAACATTTGACCAAAGACATGATTTGGAGCTGATGCATATAAGGCCAAACTCGAGACGCCGAACACTCCCTAAGGTATTCGGTCTTTATGAGGGCGGGCAGGATAACGCCCTTAGTAATAAGCCCCTAGTGTCCAGGTACGCGCAAAACTCTGACATGGCCACATGCCAAAACGCCAGCCTCCTCCTTGGTTATACCAAGAAACCAGGGGATGTGTATCAACAAGAGACAGTAAAAAAGGTTTACGCAGGGTCTTAATCTAAAAAGAATCCTTGGAACGGGTCCCTGCTGCACGTCTGCGCCTGTGTCTCCGTTGTGCCGTATCCTGGACGGGCGTAGCATGGTGTTCATCTGTAAAAGAGAGGAACTTAGTTAAGGAAAGATCGTGCCGGACATGAGTTATACTAAATAAACAAAGTATAAATCGAAATGGGTAAAATTGAGCTTTATTGTCTCTTGTTTTATATGCGCGGAGCCCCTAGTATAGGGGTATACGGCTATTAAGCCTTTATCAATTGTATATTTATGCCAGACTCATCTAGCCGTGTCCGTGGTCTTGACGACCTGTTTAGATGCTTTGGCTGGTGAAGCCGCTTTATTGTGGGGCTGTCAAGGCAGCCGCATTGTTTTCTGCACGAGAGGAACACTCAATGTTTTCCCTTTAATGGGATGATTCCTCGTGGACCGGGCATCTTAAGCGTAAGAGATGCATAATGCGGTATTGCGTTAAAGCGGGCGAAAGCTTCACGTCCTAACAGTGCTTGATAGCTACTTGAGAATGGGGCGATGCGGAAAGTTAGTTGTTCACAACGGAAGTTATCGGGGGAGCCGAACATAACTTCTAGCCGGAGAGAACCCATGCAACAGGCATCTGGGCCTGGCGTTACCCCTTGAAAGGAGGTTTTGCTATGGCGAATTCTTCTTGGGTCTATCCCCATGTTGCAGATTGTGTCCTGGTATAACAGGTTTAGACCACTGCCGCCGTCCATCAGGACATTTGTAAAATGGAGTCCGCCGATTATTGGATCTAATACCAAGGCAGTCCAGCCTGCGTTCCGGATACTTCTAGAGTAATCCTGATGGTCGAAGGTGATTGGTTTTAACAACCATTGGCGAGACTCCTTTGGGATAGGCCATATGGCGAGTATCTCTGGTGGCGCCGTTCTGTTCGTCACGTGAAGTAAGTTTACTGTTTTGACTTCTTGTGGGAAATCCTTTTGTTTCCTGGTGCTCTGCTTGTGGGGTTCGTCGTCGTCCTCACTTGGTGTGTCGAGCCCCTTGTGTTCGGCGTTGAGCTTGCCGGCTTGCTTGAAAACCCAACAATCTCTGTGGGTATGGTTCGCAGGCTTCCCAGGAGTACTGTGTATTTGACATATCTTGTCCAAGATTTTGTTTATGTTGGATAGCTCGTCCCTGTTATCCTTGAGCGGCGGCTTTCTCTGATTCTGCCGCGAGCTTTTGAATCCGGTGTTGACCGCCGTGCTCTTTGGGCCGTTTCCCTTATTCCGACGCTGGTCCTTGCTGCGTCGGGGTTTTCCGTTTCCATCCCTAACTTCAGATGTACTTGGGTCGCTGGTGCTGCATCTTGCCAACCAGCTGTCCTCTCCTGCGCAAAAGCGGGTCATGAGGCTTGTCAACGCGGCCATTGTTCTTGGCTTTTCTTGGCCGAGGTGTCTGGCGAGCCATTCGTCTTGAACATTGTGCTTAAAAGCTACTAGGGCTTCGACGTCCGGACAGTGGACTATCTGATTCTTTTTAGTAAGAAATCTGTTCCAGAATTTCCGGGCTGACTCTCTGGGCTATTGAGTTATGTGACTGAGATCGTCTGCATCTGGAGGGCAGACATAGGTCCCATGAAAATTTGCCCAGAAAGCATCCTCGAGCTCTTCCCAACTTCCAATGGTGTTTTCGGGAAGGCTTTTGAGCCAATGCCGGGCTGGCCCTTTAAGCTTGAGGGGTAAGTATTTTATGGCGTGGAGGTCATCTCCTCTGGCCATGTGTATGTGGAGGATATAATCCTCAATCCAGACCCCAGGGTCTGTTGTTCCATCGTACGCCTCTATGTTTACAGGCTTGAATCCCACTGGAAATTCATGGTCCAGCACCTCATCGGTGAAACATAGGGTGTGTGCGGCACCCCTGTATTTGGATGTGCCGTGATGTTCGGATATTTGTTATGTTGCATTGCTTACTAGAGCTTGCTTTCTTGGCCCGTATATAGATCTGGCTGGGCCGTCTTTTTGATGTGGATCCTTTGGTGGATCGCGTGCCGGCTTGTGTGCGGCGCCGCTTGCCACTCCATGCTGGCCATGCGGTCGTCCATCCGACCGGATGGCTTTCCTATTTTGTGACTGCGGGGGCTCTAAGGCCTCCTCGTCAAATTCAGGCAGTAGCTTTCTCTTCGGATAGCTTTTTGTGCGGCGAATGCCGGCATATTTGTCTGCGGTGTTGCGTACTTTGCTCCATCTGATTCTTAGTGCATCTTCCGTAGTTTTGAGCTTCCGCTTCTGCTTTTTCAGGCTATGCACAGTGGCGACGAGCCTTTTGTGGAGGTTCTTCTGCTCCATGAGTTTATCCGGCGTAAGGTTGTCCAGACTGTTGTTTTCGCCAGGGACGGGGTGTTCGGTTTGTTTATCCAAGTTTCCCTGTTCAGACGCTTGCTCGAAGGCATGTTCGTCGTCTGCCGGCTCATCCTGCTCTATGGTTGGGTCTGTATGGTTGTTGTCTCTGTCGAGGTGGGGCTTGGAGCAGCGCTTACGTTGCCGCTTTGATTGCTTTTCGAGTGAACAATCCCTCGTTGCATCCCTATGTTCCTCGTCGTCGCTTCCTTTGGGTGTGTCCACCATGTATACATCATGAGATGAGGTGGCTGTCCAGTGCCTTATAGGTGTTGGTTCATGTTCATCTCCTACATCATCATCTATACCGTCGATGTCTTCGGAGTCGAAGTCGAGCACGTCGTTTAAATTATCGACAGTGGCTACGAAGTGGGTGGTGGGTGGGCTTTGAATTTCTTCATCATCCGCATCCCAACCTTGTTCACCATAGTCCAGCCAGGGCTCTCCTGATAAAGAGAGAGACTTTAGTGAATTCAGAATATCGTCGAAGGGCGAGTGCTGAAAGATGTCCGCGGCGGTGAACTCCATGATCGGCGCACAATCAGGTTCAATCGGTCAGGGCGCAGAGGGCTCGGAGTCTGGAGAGGAGTCCGGCTCCTTGGAATCACGGGCTTTGCAGAGAATAGGGCTGGTGTTCGGCTCGATTTCCGTAGAGATTGCAGCCCCCGAGGCGGTGTCTAACCACCCATCCTCGATTGGTGTGATCGGCTCCGAGCTAGGGAGCGGAGCGGACACAGGTGCGGCCTCCAGGGCACTGTTCGGCGGCAGAGCCAAATCATGCCCATCGTGACAGTGCGGCACGCTCGGCTGTGGCTCGAATCCGTCGAAGATCGAGTCTCCGCATATGTCGGCCGTGTAGTTCAAACTTTCAAATCTAACCTGATGGCCAGGGGCGTAGCTTTCGATCTGCTCCAGATGGCCAAGCGAATTGGCCCGCAGTGCAAATCCGCTGAATACGAATATCTGTCCGGGGAGAAAAGTCTCACCCTGGATCGCATCGCTGTTGATGATCGGAGAAGCCATCGGGCCTAAAAGTGACGACATAGAGGAACTCTCAATGAAAGCACCAATGTCGGTGTCAAAACCGGCGGATCTCGGGTAGGGGGTCCCGAACTGTGCGTCTAGGTCGGATGGTAACAGGAGGCAGGGGACACGATGTTTTACCCAGGTTCGGGCCCTCTTAATGGAGGTAAAACCCTATGTCCTACTTGATTAATATTGATGATATGGGTAGTACAAGAGTAGATCTACCACGAGATCAGAGAGGCTAAACCCTAGAAGCTAGCCTATGGTATGATTGTCCTTCGTCGTACGGACTAAAACTCTCCGGTTTATATAGACACCGGAGAGGGCTAGGGTTACACAGAGTCGGTTACAATGGCAAGAGATCTACATATCCGTATCGCCAAGCTTGCCTTCCACGCCAAGGAAAGTCCCTTCCGGACACGGGACGAAGTCTTCAATCTTGTATCTTCATAGTCCAGGAGTCCGGCCGAAGGTATAGTCCGGCCGAAGGTATAGTCCGGCCATCCGGACACCCCCTAATCCAGGACTCCCTCACCAACCGTGCCTAGGACTCCTAGATTTTAGGCAAGTCCCAAACGTCCACGAGGAGGACGCTTGATATTCACCCTCTTTATAAAGGGTCAAGGCTTTTACTTCTTCCCTCCCGTGCTCAATCGAATCCTTCCCCCGCCTCGAGTTCTAACACCCAAAGCCCAGGTCAGGTGCTTCGGACCTTCAATCATGTCCGGGTCTAGCCTTCAAGGCTGGTGGATGCCCTCCTCCATCACGGAGGAGGATATCAAGAAGTTGAGGGAGGCCAGATACCTAACCGCCGAAATTTCGCATAGGCTGCCCGCCCGAGGGCAGATCATCCCTACTCCTGAACCCAACAAGAGCGTCGTGTTCGTCTCCCACTTCCTCCGAGGACTAGGCCTCGCTCTGGATCCTTTTGTTAGGGGTCTTATGTTCTATTACGGGCTGGATTTTCATGACCTAGTCTCGGATTCCCTCCTCCACATCTCGTCATTTATTGTCGTTTGTGAGGCCTTCCTCCGCATTACTCCTCACTTCGGCCTGTGGCTCAAGGCCTTTGATGTGAAGCCGAAGATGGTCGAGGGGCAGTACGCAGCGTGCGGAGGCGCTCTAATAAGCAGAATTGCTGGCGCTCCATGGCCGAAGGGCTCCTTTCCAGAGGTGTCTGGATTGTGGCAACGGGAGTGGTTTTACGTCCCAGCTCCCTGAAGTGCCAAGTGGGTAGCTGCCCCACCTTCCGCTCGGGCCCTCCACCACAACTGATGTCATGGATGAGCAGGGGGCTGAGCTAGGGTCCATCCAAGGACGTGCCCATACTGCAGAGCCGCATCCAAGATCTCTTCGAGGGAGATTTCAGTCTAGTTATGGTAATGCAAGTCATGCTGGTTCATCGAGTCCAGCCTTACAAACGTCGGCCCCTCCGCATGTGGGAATTCAACCCGGAAGGACCCTGCACTATTCAGAATTTCCTCGCCCTGACACACAAGGAGATGTACAAATCGTTCTTCGGACCCCAAATAGAGTGTCCGGACACTACCGAGGATGTGGGCCTGAGCAGCAACCGCACCGCGGCCCAAGTAAGTAATCCCATGGCCGAACACACTGCCCCTTTATTTATTATGACATCATTCTGAAGAATCACTCTTTGACCAGGACTGGATAACAAAGGCGAAGATGATCCGGTGTTCGGCCCCCCTTCCTGAAGGCTTGGACAATCCGGTGCTGGAAAAGATGCTCGAGCCGGCACCTTGCCTGGTGCGCTCAAAGGAAGACGAAGGGGAGAATAAAGAGGGCGAAAGCGGGCCTCCACCGCTACCTATTCCAACCGAGGGAATGAGCGTCTCTGTGAGGGAGGACAACCCAGGGGAAGAATCTGACATTCTCTCACCCTGGGGAAGGAAGAGGACTACCTCTAAAGATCCAGAAACTGAGGTTTCCAAACGGGAGAAGAAATCTCCACCAGAGGGTCCTGCCCCGGAGGGTGCTCTTGCCGCACAATGTCCGCGCGGGGATCGTCTAACAAGCTGTAAGTAATCAAAAAGTACTTAATAGTGAAGATATCCTACCTTACTTCTGAGGAAAATAACCGAAGCATTTATCTTGCAGTTTGGATCTTAGCCCTTCTCAGCAAAGCTCGTCTTCGGGGGATCTTCTTCCGGAGATGATGGAGAGTGAAACGCCTCCCACGGACTCCCCAGCTCAAGAAGCGGGTGACCTTGAAGTGTCGTCGCGGAGGGTCTCTCCGGATCCGGCAAGGCTAGAAGACAATCCTATGGCCAGCCGAAGTCCCCAGTATCCGGCTCTTGAAGAGAGCAACCGAAAGAGTCCGGCACCGTCTGGTATGCGGTCGGACGTACTGAGGGATCTGCTAGAGCGAGCGACTATCTCAGAAGAGCACTGTACATTGATGGGTATGGTGATTGAAAGGATTTCATCCACCGAAAGCGGGTTGTATGAAGCTTTTATGAGTCTACTGACGGATTTTGAGGTACGTGAAATGATGTACATTTTTGACAGTACCGTACATTTTAAGGTGTGCCCTGTGTAGATAGTAGCCCCTGAGACTCTGGTTGTCGTCGAGAACGTCGGCGAACAGAGGATCGTAGTCCTAGGTAATAACCAGACCGCCTTTATGTGCAGGTGGTTGAAGCTCCGGTGGCTAGCCGGACTGATGGGTTTGCCGGACTAAAGCGGCAACTAGATGCGGCAGATGCCGACATTGTGCTTGTCAACAAGCGGCTTGACGAGGCACAGGGTGAGTGCTTTTTCTGGTGATCGTCGCATAATAAGGGCAGCATGATGCCAGTATCTTTAATATATTGTGAATGCAGATGGAGCTGCTACCGTGGAGGCCCTTCGGGCGGAGCTTGCCCGAGCCAAGGAGCAAGCAAGGAGTAGTAATGCGGCCGCTTTAAAGGCGGCCGAAGAGTTAAGAGCCGAAAAGGCCGCGCATTGCGAGAGTAAAGAGAAAATGGCCAAGATGGTTGTAAAGTTAAAAGGCACTGCCGACCGTTGCCAGCTTCTTGAAGAAGAAAATCGGGAGAAGTCGACAGACCTGGAAAAGGCCACGATGGCGACCAAAGACACCCGCTCTGCGATGAGAGCGAAGGAGGAGCTGCGTCAAGCCATGGATATCGCGGCTGGGAAACCCTTCATGCTGCGGATGAAGTTTGGAGATCCTCAGTATGCCCCTCTGGACCGGCTGTGGAGTTCGGCGGACGCATATCTGGACTTGGCGGCGAGTGTTGTCGATGCGGCCGAATACTTCCGAGATCAAACAGATCGTGAAGTGTACAAGCTATTCTGGTCACAATTTAATGTTCCAGAGCGTCCGCTTCCATTGACTAATCAGCTTGATGAATGGGCCGAGTTGAATAGATTGTCCGGACTCGCCATGAGGTCTGTTGTGGATCATCTGTGGCCGGAAAGGCCAAAGCCGAACAACTATTTTAGTTTGGTGCAGCAGTTTCTTGGTGCGGTGCTGCGCATTAATGCGATGAAGAGGTCGGCGTGCATAGAAGGCTCGCGGATGGCCCTTGCCCGTGTCAAAACATACTGGGCGGAGATGGATGCCACCACTGTCGCGGCGCAGGGTTCGGCCATAGGCCGAGTGGCTGCCGAGCACTATTTTGAAGAAGTTCTTGAAGGCGCTCATTTGATAGAGGCCCAGTGCTCGAAGAATATTATGTTTGAATGATATGTATTCCCATTGTAAAAACAATGTTTTATTAGGTTTATCAAGGCTGTATTTATACTTTTTCCCGAAAGTATTGTGATGCCTCCTGTGCGGCCGTTTATGTATATGTGTATATAACCTGAAAGATTGCAGTCGTCGGCTTCAGCCCCCACGCATATAATGCGGGGGTGTTCGCAGAGGATGCATGTTCACACTTGATCCAACATCTTGGTCCATTAAGGAGGTGATAGCGCAGTGAACTAGGCAACCAGACTATAATGCTTTAACACTTTCACTTAGCCAGAGGAGTTTGACAGTGGGGCTACTATATAGCCCCTGGTGGCTCCGCACTCATCCAAATTCGGGGTGCGTATATGCCTGGCCGGGAAACGGCCCTTCATTAAGGCGGAGGAATCCCGAAGATTCTGGTAAGTCATCGAGTGGTTGACCAGTCTCACGCTATATCGTGACAGTCAATTTTCGGCTTTCTCTACTGAGGTGCTCGTCCGGATGAGCCAGGGCACAATCGCAGTAGTTCTCCTGGTGCCGCCTTAGCCGATAGAGCAGAACGTAAGGCAGCAAAACACAGGAGCCGGGCAAACCCAACATTTGACCAAAGACATGATTCGGAGCTGATGCATATAAGGCCAAACTCGCGACACCGAACACTCCCTAAGGTATTCTGTCTTTATGGTGTAAACCGGGCCTAAACAATGCCCTTTGTCATAAGCCCCTGGTGTCCAGGTACATGCAATATTCTGATGTGGACACATGCCAATACGTCAGCATCCCTCTCCATTGTACTGAGAATCCGGGGGATGTGTATCAACAAGAGACAATAAAAAAGGTTTACACAGGGTCTTAATCTAAAAAGAATCCTTGGAACGGGTCCCTGCTGCACGTCTGCGCCTGTATCTCCATTGTGTCATATCCTGGACGGGTGTAGCACGATGGTCATCTGTAAAAGAGAGGAACTTAGTTGAAAAGTTGTCGTGCAAAAAGGTAGGTTGTACTAAAGAAAATATGTACAGTTCAAGATGAGTAAAGTTGAGCCTAATTGCCCCTTGTTTGCGCACGTTCAGCCCCTTGTATTGTAATAGGGGTATAGCCATCAAACCTGTATCGATTATATATAACTGCACCGGACTCGTCTAACCGCGTCCGTGGTCTTAACGACCTATCAGATGCTTCGGTTGGTGAGGCCGTTTAGCGTGCGGTTGCCAAGGCGGTCGCACAGTCTTCCGCACGCAAGGAGTGCTCAATATTTCCATTTACCGTAATGATGCCGCATGGACCGGGCATCTTAAGCGTAAGAGAAGCGTAATGCGGTATTGCGTTAAAGCAAGCGAAAGCTTCGCGTCCGAGTAGAGCTTGATAGCCACTTTGGAACGGAGCGATGTGGAAGGTTAACTTTTCGCTGCGGAAGTTATCGGGAAAGCCGAATAGAAAATCTAGTAGCAGGGAGCCCGTGCAATGGGCTTCTCGGCCTGGCGTTACTCCTTTAAAGGTAGTATTGCTGTGGCTAATTTTTTCTGGGTCTATCCCCATGTTGCGTACTGTGTCCTGATATATCAAGTTTAAACTGCTGCCGCCGTCCATCAGAACTCGTGTGAAGTGGTATCCGTCAATTATTGGGTCTAGTACCAAGGCAGCCCATCCTGCACACCGGATACTTGCTGAGTAATCCCGATGGTCAAAAGTGATTGGTTGGGACGACCAGTGGCAGAATTCCGCGGTGATAGGCCCTGGGGCATGTGTCTCTGGGAGTGCCGCTTTGTTTCTCCCCTTTATTACGTGTAACACGTTGACTATTTTGACTTCTGGTGGGAATTTCTTCTGTTCCCCAGTGCTTTGCTTGCGAGGCTCGTCCTCGTCTTCGCTTTGTCTATCCTGCCCCTTATGTTCGGCGTTGAGCTTCCCGGACTTCTTGAAGACCCAACATTCTCTATGGGTATGATTTGCGGGTTTGTCGGGGTTACTATGGATCTGACATACTTGGTCCAGAATCTTGTTTAGGCCGGACAGTTCATCTCTGTTGCCTTTGGAGGGCAGCTTTTGCTGACCTGGCCGAGAGCTTCTGAATCCGGCGTTTACCGCCGTGCTCTTCGGGCCGTCTTCTTTATTCCGACGCTTGTTTTTGCTGCGCCGTGATTTCTCGTTTCCGTCCCTGACTTCGGATGTACTTGGGTCGTTGGTGCTGCATCGGGCTAACCAGCTGTCCTCGCCCGCGCAAAAGCGGGTCATGAGGCTTGTTAATGCTGCCATTGTTCTCGGCTTTTCTTGGCCGAGGTGTCTGGTGAGCTATTCGTCTCGAACATTGTGCTTGAAAGCTGCTAAGGCTTCGGCGTCCGGATAGTCTACTATTTGGTTCTTCTTGGTGAGGAACCTGTTCCAAAGCTTTCGGGCTGACTCTCTGAGCTGTTGAGTTATATGACTTAAATCGCCTGCATCCGTTGGTCGGACATAGGTCCCTTGAAAATTTGCCCGAAAGGCGTCTTCGAGCTCTTCCCAGCTTCCAATGGAGTTTTTGGGGAGGCTTTTAAGCCAGTGCCGAGCTGGCCCTTTGAGCTTGAGGGGTAAGTACTTGATGGCGTGGAGATCGTCTCCTCGAGCCATGTGGATATGGAGGATATAGTCCTCAATCCAGACCCCGGGGTTTGTTGTTCCGTCGTACGCCTCTATGTTTACAGGTTTGAATCCCTCTGGAAATTCATGGTCCAGCACCTCATCGGTGAAACATAGTGGGTGTGCGGCACCCCTGTATTTGGGTGTACCGTGGTGTTCGGATGTTTGTTGTGTTGTATTGCATACTGGAGCGTGCTTGTGTGGCCCATATATGGATCTGTTTGCGTCGTCCTTTTGATGCGAGCCCTCGCGTAGGTCGCGTGTTGGCTTATGTGCAGCGTCGTTTGCCGCTCTGTATTGGCCACGAGGTTGTCTATCTGACCGGATGGCCGTTTTGTTTTCTAATTGCGGTGGATCTAAGGCCTCCTCGTCGAATTCGGGTAGCAACTTTCGCTTCGGGTAGCTCTTGGTGTGGCGATTACTGTTGTACTTTGCTGCAGTGTTGAGTACTTCACTCCATCTGATTTTGAGTGTGTCTTGTGCAGTTCTGAACCTTTGCTTCTGCTTTTTCAGACTCCTTTCCATGGCAACAAGCCTTTGATGGGCATTCGGTTGCTCCGAGCGCCTGTCCGTTGTGATGTCGTCCAGACTGTTATCTTCGACGGAGTTGGGTTGTTCGGTTTGATTCTCCGTGTTGCCCTGGTCGGGCGATGGTTCACCCTGCTCTATCGCTGGGTCTATATGACCGTTGTTTCTGCCGAGGCGGGATTTGGAGCGGCGCTTACGCCGCCGGTTTGACTGCTTCTCGAGGGAACAACCCTTCGTTGCGTCCTTTCGTTCCTCGTCGTCGTTTTCTTTGGGTGTGTCCACCATGTATACATCATGTGATGAAGTGGGCATCCAGTGCCCTGTGGGCAGTGGTTCCTATTCATCTCCTACATCGTCGTCCATGCTGTGGATGTCTTCGGAGTTGAGGTCGAGCATGTCGGTCAAATCGTCGACAGTGGCTACTAAGTGGGTGGTGGGTGGGCGACGAATTTCTTCGTCATCCGCACCCCAATCCTGCCGGACATAGTTCGGCCAGGACTCTCCTGACAAGGAGAGAGACCTTAATGAGTTCAGCATGTCGCCGAAGGGCGAGTGCTGAAAGATATCCGCGGAGGTAAACTCCATGATCGGCGCCCAGTCGGATTCGATAGGCACGAGCGCAGGTGGTTCGAAGTCCGTGGCCGGGGAAGGATCCAGTAGTGTGGCATTACGGCTCTCGTGAAGGGTAAGGTCGATATTCGGCTCAATCGCCGCTGAGGACGCGGCCTCCGTGGCGGGGTCTATCCACCCGTCCATGGATGGCGCAACTGGTTCCGAATTGAGGGTCGGTGCGGTTGCCGACGCGATCTCCTGGACATTGTCTGATGGCAGAGCTAAATCATGCTCATCGTGACCGCGTGGCGCACTAAGCAGGGGCTCGAACCCGTCGAAGATCAAGTCTCCGCGGATATCGGACGTGTAGTTTAAGCTTCCAAACCTGACCTAATGGCCAGGGGCGTGACTCTCGATCTGCTCCAGATGGCCAAGCGAGTTGGCCCGCGGTGCGAAGCCATCAAATACAAAGATCTGTTCGGGGAGAAAAGTCTCGCCCTGGACTGCATCGCTATCAATGATCGAAGGAGCCATCAAGCCTAATGCGACGACACAGAGGAACTCTCAATGAAAGCACCAATGTCGGTGTCAAAACCGGCGGATCTCGGGTAGGGGGTCCCGAACTGTGCGTCTAAGGCGGATGGTAACAGGACGCATGGGACACGATGTTTTACCCAGGTCCGGGCCCTCTTGATGGTGGTGAAATCCTACGTCCTGCTTGATTATTTTTGATAATATGTGTAGTACAAGAGTTGATCTACCATGAGATCGGAGAGGCTAAACCCTAGAAGCTAGCCTATAGTATGATTGTATGTTGTCCTACGGACTAAAACCCTCCGGTTTATATAGACACCGGAGGGGGCTAGGGTTACACAAGGTCGGTTACAAAGGAGGAGATATACATATCCGTATTGCCTAGCTTGCCTTCCACGCCAAGTAGAGTCCCATCCGGATACGGGACGAAGTCTTCAATCTTGTGTCTTCATAGTCCAATAGTCCAGCCAAAGGATATAGTCCGGCTTTCCGGATACCCCCTAATCCAGGACTCCCTCAGTCAGTAAGACCACCATTTTCAAGAAGGGCAAAATGAAGAAGAAGGGGAACTTCAAGAAGAACAACAAGCAAGTTGCTGCTCAGGAGAAGAAACCCAAGTCTGGACCTAAGCCTGAAACTGAGTGCTTCTACTGCAAGCAGACTGGTCATTGGAAGCGGAACTGCCCCAAGTATTCGGCGGATAAGAAGGATGGCAAGGTGAACAAAGGTATATGTGATATACATGTTATTGATGTGTACCTTACTAGAGCTCGGAGTAGCACCTGGGTATTTGATACTGGTTCTGTTGCTAATATTTGCAACTCGAAACAAGGACTACGGATTAAGCGAACACTGGCAAAGGACGAGGTGACGATGCACGTGTGAAATGGTTCCAAAGTCGATATGATCGCGGTTGGCACGCTACCTCTACATCTACCTTCGGGATTAGTATTAGACCTAAATGATTGTTATTTGGTGCCAGCGTTGAGCATGAACATTATATCTGGATCTTGTTTGATGTAAGACGGTTATTCATTTAAATCAGAGAATAATGGTTGTTCTATATATATGTGTAATATCTTTTATGGTCATGCACCCTTGAAGAGTGGTCTATTTTTGATGAATCTCGATAGTAGTGATACACATATTCATAATGTTGAAGCCAAAAGATGCAGAGTTGATAATGATAGTGCAACTTATTTGTGGCACTGCCGTTTAGGTCATATCGGTGTAAAGCGCATGAAAAAACTCCATACTGATGGACTTTTGGAACCACTTGATTATGAATCACTTGGTACTTGCGAACCGTGCCTCATGGGCAAGATGTCTAAAACGCCGTTCTCCGGAACTATGGAGAGAGCAAGAAATTTGTTGGAAATCATACATACAGATGTATGTGGTCCGATGAATGTTGAGGCTCGTGGCGGATATCGTTATTTTCTCACCTTCATAGATGATTTAAGCAGATATGGGTATATCTACTTGATGAAGCATAAGTCTGAAACATTTGAAAAGTTCAAAGAATTTTAGAGTGAAGTTGAAAATCATCGTAACAAGAAAATAAAGTTTCTACGATCTGATCATGGAGGAGAATATTTGAGTTACGAGTTTGGTCTACATTTGAAACAATGCGGAATAGTTTCGCAACTCACGCCACCCGGAACACCACAGCGTAATGGTGTGTCCGAACGTCGTAATCGTACTTTACTAGATATGGTGCGATCTATGATGTCTCTTACAGATTTACCGCTATCATTTTGGGGTTATGCTTTAGAGACAGCCGCATTCACGTTAAATAGGGCACCATCGAAGTCCATTGAGATGATGCCTTATGAACTGTGGTTTGGCAAGAAACCAAAGTTGTCATTTCTGAAAGTTTGGGGCTGCGATGCTTATGTGAAAAAGCTTCAACCTGATAAGCTCGAACCCAAATCGGAGAAATGTGTCTTCATAGGATACCCAAAGGAGACTGTTGGGTACACCTTCTATCACAGATCCAAAGGCAAGACATTCGTTGCTAAGAATGGATCCTTTCTAGAGAAGGAGTTTCTCTCAAAAGAAGTGAGTGGGAGGAAAGTAGAACTTGATGAGGTAATTGTACCTACTCCTCTATTGGAAAGTAGTTCATCACAGAAATCGGTTTCTGTGACGCCTACACCAATTAGTGAGGAAGTTAATGATGATGATCATGGAACTTCAGATCAAGTTACTACTGAACCTCATAGTCAACCAGAGTAAGATCCGCACGAGAGTGGTACGGTAATCCTGTTCTGGAAGTCATGCTACTAGATCATGATGAACCTACGAACTATGAAGAAGCAATGGTGAGCCCAGATTCCGCAAAATGGCTTGAGGCCATGCAATCTAAGATGGGATCCATGTATGAGAACAAAGTGTGGACTTTGGTTGACTTGCCCGATGATCGGCAAGCAATTGAGAATAAATGGATCTTCAAGAAGAAGACTGACGCTGATGGTAATGTTACTGTCTACAAAGCTCGACTTGTTGCGAAAGGTTTTCGACAAGTTCAAGGGATTGACTACGATGAGACTTTCTCACCCATAGCGATGCTTAAGTCTGTCTGAATCATGTTAGCAATTGCCGCATTTTATGATTATGAAATTTGGCAAATGGATGTCAAAACTGCATTCCTGAATGGATTTCTAGAAGAAGAGTTGTATATGATGCAACCGGAAGGTTTTGTTGATCCAAAGGGAGCTAACAAAGTGTGCAAGCTCCAGTGATCCATTTATGGACTGGTGCAAGCCTCTCGGAGTTGGAATAAATGCTTTGATAGTGTGATCAAAGCATTTGGTTTTGTACAGACTTTTGGAGAAGCCTATATTTACAAAAAGGTGAGTGGGAGCTCTGTAGCATTTCTGATATTATATGTGGATGACATATCACTGATTGGAAAAGATATAGAATTTTTGGATAGCATAAAGGGATACTTGAATAAGAGTTTTTCAATAAAAGACCTCGGTGAAGCTGCTTACATATTGGGCATCAAGATCTATAGATATAGATCAAGACACTTAATTGGACTTTCACAAACCACATACCTTGACAAAGTTTTGAAGAAGTTCAAAATGGATCAAGCAAAGAAAGGGTTCTTGCCTATGTTACAAGGTGTGAAGTTGAGTAAGACTCAATGCCCGACCACTGCAAAAGATAGAGAGAAAATGAAAGATGTTCCCTATGCTTCAGCCATAGGCTCTATCATGTATGCAATGCTGTGTACCAGACCTGATGTGTGCCTTGCTATAAGTCTAGCAGGGAGGTACCAAAGTAATCCAGGAGTGGATCACTGGACAGCGGTCAAGAACATCCAGAAGTACCTGAAAAGGACTAAGGATATGTTTCTCGTTTATGGAGGTGACAAAGAGCTCATCGTAAACGGTTACGTTGATGCAAGCTTTGACACTGACCAGGACGATTTTAAATCGCAAACCGGATATGTGTTTATATTGAACGGTGGAGCTGTCAGTTGGTGCAGTTCCAAACAAAGCGTTGTGGTGGGATCTACGTGTGAAGCGGAATACATAACTACTTCGGAAGCAGCAAATGAAGGAGTCTGGATGAAGGAGTTCATATCCGATCTAGGTGTCATACCTAGTGCATCGGGTCCAATGAAAATCTTTTGTGACAATACTGGAGCAATTGCCTTGGCGAAGGAATCCAGATTTCACAAAAGAACCAAGCTTATCAAGAGACGCTTCAATTCCATCCGGGATCTAGTCCAGGTGGGAGACATAGAAATTTGCAAGATACATACGGATCTAAATGTTGCAGACCCGTTGACTAAGCCTCTTCCACGAGCAAAACATGATCAGCACCAAGGCCCCATGGGTGTTAGAATCATTATTGTGTAATCTAGATTACTGACTCTAGTGCAAGTGGGAAGCTGAAGGAAATGTGCCCTGGAGGCAACAATAAAGTTATTATTTATTTCCTTATATCATGATAAATGTTTATTATTCATGCTAGCATTGTATTAACCGGAAACATAATACATGTGTGAATACATAGACAAACAAATTGTCACTAGTATGCCTCTACTTGACTAGCTCGTTGATCAAAGATGGTTATGTTTCCTAACCATAGACATAAGTTGTCATTTGATTAATGGGGTCACATCATTAGGAGAATGATGTGATTGACATGACCCATTCCGTTAGCTTAGCACCCAATCGTTTAGTATGTTGCTATTGCTTTCTTCATAACTTATACGTGTTCCTATGACTATGAGATTATGCAACTCCTGTTTACTGGAGGAACACTTTGTGTGCTACCAAACGTCACAACATAACTGGGTGATTATAAAGGCGCTTTACAGGTGTCTCCGAAGGTACTTGTTGGGTTGGCGTATTTCGAGATTAGGATTTGTCACTCCGATTGTCGGAGAGGTATCTCTGGGCCCTCTCGGTAATGCACATCACTTAAGCCTTGCAAGCATTGCAACTAATGAGTTAGTTGCGGGATAATGTATTACGGAACGAGTAAAGAGACCCTCCGGTAACGAGATTGAACTAGGTATTGAGATACCGACGATTGAATCTCGGGCAAGTAACATACCGATGACAAAAGGAAGAACGTATGTTGTTATGCGGTCTGACCGATAAAAGATCTTCGTAGAATATGTAGGAACCAATATGAGCATCTAGGTTCCGCTATTGGTTATTGACCGGAGACATGTCTCGGTCATGTCTACATAGTTCTCGAACCCGTAGGGTCCGCACGCTTAACATTTCGAGGACAGTTATATTATGAGTTTATATGTTTTGATGTACCGAAGGATGTTCAGAGTCCCGGATGTGATCACAGACATGACGAGGAGTCTCGAAATGGTCGAGACATGAAGATTGATATATTGGAAGCCTATGTTTGGATACCGGCAGTGTTCCGGGTGAAATCAGGATTTTACCGGAGTACCGGGAGGTTACCGGAACCCCCGGGGACTAAATGGGCCTTAGTGGGCCTAGGTGGAAGAGAGGAGAGGCGGCTAGGGCTGGGCCGCACGCCCCTCCCCCCAGTCCGAATAGGACAAGGAGAGGGGGGCGGCGCCCCCCTTCCTTCTTCTCCTCCACTCTTCCCCCCTCCCAAGTCCTAATCCAACTAGGAAAGGGGGGAGTCCTACTCCCGGTGGGAGTAGGACTCCTCCTGGCGCGCCTCCTCCCTAGCCGGCCGCACTCCCCCTTGCTCCTTTATATACGGGGGCAGGGGGCACCCCATAGACACAACAATTAATCGTTTGATCTTTTAGCCATGTGCGGTGCCCCCCTCCACCATAGTCCACCTCGATATTGTTGTAGCGGTGCTTAGGAGAAGCCCTGTGTCGGTAGAACATCAACATCATCACCACGCCATCGTGCTGACGAAACTCTCCCTCAACACTTGGCTGGATCGGAGTTCGAGGGACGTCATCGGGCTGAACGTGTGCTGAACTCGGAGGTGTCGTACGTTCGGTACTTGATCGGTCGGATCGTGAAGACGTATGACTACATCAACCGCGTTGTGCTAACGCTTCTGCTTTCGGTCTACGAGGGTACGTGGACAACACTATCCCCTCTTGTTGTTGTGCATCACCATGATCTTGCGTGTGCGTAGGAAATTTTTTGAAATTACTACGTTCCCCAACACAATCAGGGCCCAACATGTTCCTTCTGGTCCATAAAAAATCTCCGTAAAGTTTCGTGGCATTTGGACTCCGTCTGATATTGATTTTCTGTGATGTAAAAAACACGGAAAAAACAGGAACTGGCACTTGGCACTATGTCAATAGGTTAATAGCAAAAAATGATATAAAATGATTATAAAACATCCAAGATTGATAATATAACATTATGGAACAATAAAAAATTATAGATACGTTGGAGACGTATCAGCATCCTCAAGCTTAACTCCTACTCGTCCTCGAGTAGGTAAGTGATAAAAACAGAATTTTTGATGTGGAGTGATGTTTAACATGTCATATCATATTCTTTTCTTTATAGCATGGAAATTTGGACTTTTTATGTGATTCAAAGAAATAGTGTAGTTTTGACATAATAATTTAGATACTCAAGCATATCAACAAGCATCCATGTCTTTCAAAATATCAATGCTAAAGTAAGTTATCCCTACAAAATCATATAGTCTTATCATGCTCTGTCTTCTTAACACAAAGTATTTATCATGCACAACCCTGATGACAAGCTGAGCAATTGGTTCATACTTTTTAACGCGCTTCAGCTTTTTCAACTCTTACGCAATACATGAGCGCAAGCCATGGATATAGCACTACAGGTGGAATAGAGTATGATGATAGGGGTAAATATAGAGAAGACAAAAAAGTAAGAAAGTCTCACATCGATGCGGCTAACCAACGGACTATGGAGATGCCCATCAATCGATATCAACGTGAGGAGTAGGGATTGCCATGCAACGAATGCACTAAGAGCTATAAGTGTATGAAAGCTCAATATGAAAACTAAGTGGGTGTGCATCTAATCCTATAATGAAAAATTCCCACTAGTATATGAAAGTGACAACATAGGAGACTCTCCATATCAAAAACATGGTGCTACTTTGAAGCACAAGTGTGGTAAAGGATACTAACATTGCCCCTTCTCTCTTTTTCTTTTTTTCTTTTTTTCTTTTCTTTTATATTTTTTCTCTCATTGTCCGGAGTCTCATCCCGACTTGTGGGGCAATCATAGTCTCCATCATCCTTTCTTCACTGGGGCACTGCTCTAAAAATGATTAATGATGATCATCACACTTCTATTTACTTATAACTCAAAAGAAATAAAGATTACAACTCGATACCTGTGACAAAGTATGACTCTATATGAATGCCTCTGGCATGTACCAAGATGTGCAATGATCTAGCGTAACATGTATGAAAAATGATGAACGGTGACTGGGCCACAACTACTATGTCAGCTATATGATCATGCAAAGCAATATGACAATGAATGCTCAAGTCATCAAACGGAAGTGGTGGAAGTTGCATGGCAATATATCTCGGAATGGCCATGGAAAAGCCATAATAGGTAGGTATGGTGGCTGTTTTGAGGAAGATATAATAAGGCTTATGTGTGATAGAGCGTATCATATCACGAGGTTTGGATGCACCTGCAAAGTTTGCACCATGTCTCGATGTGAGAAAGGGTAGTGCACGGTACTGTAGAGGCTAGCAAATTGCGAAAAGGTAAGAGTGCGTATAATCCATGGACTCACATTAGTCATAAAGAACTCATATACTTATTGCAAAAATTTATTAGCCCTCGAAGCAAAGTACTACTACGCATGCCCCTAGAGGGATAGATTGGTAGGAAAAGACCATCGCTCGTCCCCGACTGCCACTCATAAGGAAGACTGTAACATCTCGAATTTTCAATTTGGGATGTTATACATAGATCATTCTTGCATATCATATTTTATTGCATTTCGCCTCGCGATCCTCGAAATCCTAAGCAACTCAAGGACCCTCGGAGAGAGTTGGGGATTTCCCCGGTTTTCAAATTTGATTTTATCAAATTTTGAAACGAGGATTTTGGTTTTAATTATTTTTCTCTCCGAAAATATTTCATATTAAAATATATGAGAGGAGATAATATGACTTCTCCAAGATAATTAAAATATTGGAGGAAAAATATTAAAAATCAAGTATTTGTTTTATTTGGATTTTACTGCAATTTTGTTTGCATTAGAAAAATTGCACGTTTTCAAAATTGCATTTTAGGGCCAAGAAAATGTTCATCTCGTTCTAAATATTTTATTTAGACGGTGAAATTTTGTTTTGGCATTTTTAGAATTTTATTTTATTTTCTAGGATTTTTTTTAGTTTCGGCAGAATTATTTTAAAAAAAAGAGTTGCGCAGGGCTAACTGTGCCGAAGCCCAGCCGCCGGCCCGCCTCTCCCGCGCGTCGTCTCCCTCTTGGAGACCGGCCGCGCCGCCGCCGCCCCGACTCGGACCGGGAGTCCGGCCAGGACTCCTTCCCGCCGCCTCTTGCCCCCTCCCCAAGGCACCCCTCCCCCTTATATACACCGCCTCCCCCACCACCACCACCACCCGCCACCGCCGCCTCGCCCCGCCGCCCGCAGCTGCAGCCGCCGCCGCCTGCTGCCGCGCCTCGCCCCGCCATCGCCGCCGCGTCTCGCCGGACCGACGAGGTAGCCGCCGGTTTTTTAAAAAGAAAACCGATTCGGGTTTTTTTAAGAAAACCCTAGTTCGTTTTTTTTGGTTCGCCGGTTTTTCCCGGTTTTTCTTTTTAGCGGACGTTCGTCCGTACATTCATTTTAATGAACGATTTTTGCTCGTTAGTTACAGACAACGAATGCTCGTTCGTTAGCCTGTTCGTCAGTTTTCTTTTATCGGATTTTTCCGCGGTTACTTCTGATCGCAATTTCGGATCCGATTTTCGTTCTAATTTATCTTTTCGCTCATTTGTCAGAATTAGGCGATTCAAGCGCCTAGATATTCGTCTCGAGACCCCCTTTCTGCTTAACCAACTTGAACAAGCTTTTGCTAATGTAAAATTTGACCTAGGTCCAAATTAGTAAACTGATCTTGTTTTCTTCGCCATTTGAGTTTCGTTGCTCCGTTCGATTGGATTCTTTTTGCAAACCGGAGTTCTTAAGTTGAACTTTCTGGTTAGATCTTCTTATTTTAGATTTACCCGTGATTCTTTGCTTGATTTCTTATGTATTCTATTGTTTGTTTGCGACAGAATTCCCGGAGTGCGAAGCGTGTTATTTGGAGTCCCTAGGTTACGCGGATCGTCAGCAAGGTAAGTAACACTTTGATCATACCCCTTTATCACCCAGTTTTTATGCATTAGTTCCAATCCTGAAACATTGCATGGTTAGGATGTCATTAACATGTGGGTTGGGAAGTAGTTGATGAGGTAGAACCTATTGCCCTGTTACATTCAAACCCCTGGGAGTTACTTCTACGCGTTGCTTATATTGCTATGCTATGCTCGTAGACGTGGTTTGGGTGAGTGAAATCCATGACAGATGTGAGATTGTTAATTAATGGTTCAACTTAAGGTGGCAACTTAAATACACATCTGGGTGGATTGAGGCACCTAGAGTACCCAGTATTGCCTGTATTTTTGGAAATCCCGGAGTACCCGTGTGATCTTCCTATGGACCGCCACCCAGGCTCAAAGGGAACTGAGATGTTTCATGCTAGAAACTTCCGTGTGCAGCCACAAGCTATTATGGGCTCTAGCATAGTTGAGTAAGTTACGTGAAGCTCTTGAAGAGGTGGATCAGCAGGTAGTGGGTTGTAGGTTTGGTATGGTCTACCCGGAGTAGAGAGTTAATGTTTCTGAAAGACTGTGTCTCGGTCATTCATTTCTCAAACACTCTGTAGTGCGAGAAAACCAACGGAGGAGATCGAGTCTTGTGGGGAAAAGTGCGCAAACCTCTGTAGAGTGTACAAACTAATCATGGTTAGCCGTGTCCCCGATTATGGACATCTTGAGTATCTAGTACTTGGAGTATCTTAAGTATCTCATCACTCTAAACTAATATTTTTGGGTTGTTAATTACTTTAATTGGGATTGAGTTGGAGGAACCTTCTCAATGATGTTTCAACTACCATGATAGTTCAATTAAAATATATTCCTTTGTTGTAGGGAAAAATTGGCTTTTCGCAAAAACTGTAACCATAGAGCTTTCCACCAGCCAAATATGCATGTAGTGATAACATTATTCTGTTCTTGCTCTACTGTGTTACTTTGCCAGCATATTCCATGTGCTGACCCGTTTTCGGGCTGCAACGTATTATGTTGCAGACTTTTCAGACAAGGAGTAAGGTTCGTTAGGTCGTTGTCGTGCAGCTCAGCTATGTCGTTGGAGTTGATGGACTCACTTTGTCTTCCAAGCCTTCCGCTGTTATATTATTAGATGGCCTTAAGCCATATTTATTATAATAAGTTCTCTTTGGAGGCATTTGATGTAATAAGTGTGTGATTGCTACTCTGTTATAAATCCTCGAGTATTGTGTGTGTCAGCATTACCGATTCAGGGATGACACTGAAGCACAGAGACTTGACCGTTTGAGGTCGGGTCGCTACAAAGACAATCAAAAATAAATCATGCTCCAACATCATAGCATAACGAGAGACTATGTGTGCATGCTTTGGGAATCACAAACCTTAACACCAATATTCCTACTAGAGCATAATTACTCATCAACATAACTCACATATCACATCATCATATCTCAAAACTATTACTAAGAATCAAGTTTATTTTGTCCAATGATCTTCATGATATTTTTTTTATTTTTCTTTATCCTTCTTGGATATCTATCACTTTGGGACTAATTTTCACTTGTTGCTTTTCATAAGCTCAAACAAATATAAGTGAAGATCATTAGCATAACAAATTTTCTTTCTCTCAAAATAATTTAAGTGAAGCAAGAGAGAATTTCTTCAAAAATTTATTAACTCTCAAATAAATCTAAGTGAAGCAAGAGAGAATTTCTTCAAAAATACTAAGCACACCGTGCTAAAAAAGATATAAGTGAAGTACTAGAGCAAGTCCTAGCTCATAAAAGATTTAAGTGAAGCATAGAGAGCAATTCTAACAAGTCATGAAATAATTTTGTCTCTCTCAAATAGGTGTGTCCAGCAAGGATTGATGACTTAAAATAGATAATAAAACAAGCAAAGACTCATATCATATAAGACGCTCCAAGCAAAACACATATCATGTGACGAATAAAAATATAGTCTCGAGTAAAATACCGATAGTTGTTGGAAGAAAGCGGGGATGCCACTCGGGGGCATCCCCAAGCTTAGTTGGTTGCTCATTCTTGGATAATAGCTTGGGATGCCAGGGCATCCCCAAGCTTAGGCTCTTCCATCCTTCCTTCATCCATCGTAAGATAACCCAAAACTTGAAAACTTCAATCACACAAAACTCAACAAAACCTTTGTGAGATCCGTTAGTATAAGAATAATAAATCACTACTATAAGTGTTGTATCAAACCAATTCATATTTTGTTTCTGTATTATATCTATTGTATTCAAACTTTTCGATGGCAAAAACTCATCAAAGAAAACCATAGAGCCATCAAAATAAGCACATAACACAAAGAAAACAGAATCTGTCAAAGCAGAACAGTATGTAGAAATCTGACTATTTCGAATACTTTTGTAACTCCAAAAATTCTAAGCAATTAGGAAGACCTGAGAAATTTGTATATTGATCTACTTCAAGTGGAATGGGTATTTTATCGCTCCCTGGTAAAAATTGAAAATTAATTTCGTGAGCGTAAAAGTTTCTATTTTTTCCAGCAAAATCAAACAACTATCACCCAAGAAGATCCTAAAGGCTTTACTTGGAACAAACACTAGTTAAAACATAAAAAAACACAATCATAACAGTAGCATAATTGTGCTAACACACAAAAACAGGAAGCAAAAAGCAAAAATAAATTTTATTCATCGGGTTGCCTCCCAACAAGCGCTATAGTTTCATGCCCCTAGCTAGGCATAAAATTTTATTAATGCTCAGATGAAAGATAATAATTGTAACACAAAGAGAGCATCATAAAACATGTGAAAAACATATTTAAGTCTAGCATACTTCCTATGCATAGGAATTTTATAGGAAAACAATTTATCGAGGAAAGAAAAACTACCATATGCAAGGAAGAAGAAATAAACAATACCAATCTCAACATAACGAGAGGTAATTTAGTAACATGAAAACTTTGACAACCATATTTCCCTCTCTCATAATTATTATATGTGGAATCATATTCAAATTCAACAATATAGCTATCACATAACATTTTCTCTTCACGATCCACATGCATAAAAGTTTTATGATCTTCCAAGATAGTGGGTTAACATCAACTATAGTCATGACCTCTCCAAACCCACTTTCATCAAAAAATTCATAAGATTGAACACTCTCCAAATAAGTGGGATTATTTTTACCTAAAGTTGACACTCTTCCAAACCCACTTTCAAAATTATTGCAAATAACATAGTCATCATGAGTCTTAAATAAATTTTCAAGATCATAAGAAGAATCACCCCAATCATGATCATTGCAACAAATAGTGTTCATAGCAAAATTAGCATCCCCAAGCTTGGGGTTTTGCATATTATTAGCACAATTGACATTAATAGAATTTATAGTAAAATCATTGCAATAATGTTTTTCATTCAAGGAGCTATCATGAATCACTTCATAAAGTTCTTCATCACAATTTTTAGATTCATGAATCTCAAGCAAAACTTCATAAAGATAATCTAGTGCACTCAACTCACTAGCAATTGGTTCATCATAATTGGATCTCTTAAAAAGATTAGCAAGTGGATGAGGATCCATATCAATAAATTTTTAGCAAGCGAAGATGCAAGCAAATAGAAGACACATGGCAACACAAGCAAATAGAAGACACATGGCAACACAAGCAAACAAAAGATCCAACCAGAAAAAGGCGAACGAAAAAGAGGACGAATAAAACGGCAAATTTTTGTGAAGTGAGGGAGAGGAAAACAAGAGGCAAATGGTAAATAATGTAAATTGCAGGAGATGAGATTTGTGATTAGGAACTTGGTTATGTTGAACCAGTAAGAGAACCAAGCAACACAACGTAAACAACACCTGCACACAGATAACAACACCTCGCAACCCGACGTGTTAAAGGGGTTGTCAATCCCTTTCGGGTAACGATGCCAGAGATTGTAATAGATTGAAATAATAGATCACAAATAAAATAAAGCGCATCAAAGTATTTTTTGTATTTTTGGTTTAATAGATGTGAATAAAAATGCAAAGGAAAAGTAGATCGCAAGCAAATATATGAGAAAGAAGACCCGGGGGCCGTAGGTTTCACTAGTGGCTTCTCTCGAGAAAGATAGCAAACGGTGGATAAACAAATTACTGTTGGGCAATTGATAGAACCTCAAATAATTATGATGATATCCAGGCAAATGATCATTACATAGGCATCACGTCCAAGATTAGTAGTCCGACTCCTGCCTGCATCTACTATTACTTCACACATCGACCGCTATCCAGCATGCATCTAGTGTATTAAGTTCATGGAAAAATGGAGTAATGCAATAAGAACGATGACATGATGTAGACAAGATCTGTTTATCTATTGCGTAGATATAGATCCCATCTTTTTATCCTTGGTAGGAACGATGCATACGTGTCAGTTCCCTTTCTGTCACTGGGATCAAGCACCGTAAGATCAAACCCACTACCGGGCACCTCTTCCCATTACAAGATAAATAGATCAAGTTGACCAAACAAAACCCAAATATCGGAGAAGAAATACGAGGCTATAAGAGATCATGCACATAAGAGATCAAAGAAACTCAAATAACTTTCATGGGTATAAAAAGATATGACTGATCATAAACTCAAAGTTCATCAGACCCCAACAAACACACTGTAAAAAGAGTCACACCATATGGATCTCCAAGAGACCATTGTATTGAGAATTCAGCGAGAGAGAGAACCATCTAGCTACTAACTACGGACCCGAAGGTCTACAAAGAACTACTCATGCATCATCGGAGAGGCACCAATGGAGGTGGTGAACCCCATCTGAGATGGTGTCTAGATTGGATTTGGCGATTCTGGACTCTGCGGCGGCTGGATGAACATTTCATGAACCCCCTTAGGGTTCTAGTATTTTTGGAGTATTTATAGAGCAAAGAGGCGGTCCGGGGGGCACCCAAGGTGGGCACAACCCACCAGGGCGCGCCTAGGCCTCCTGGCACGCCCTGGTGGGTTGTCCCCTCCTCGGGACTCCCCCCCAGGTGCAACCAGGGCCCAACATGTTCCTTCTGGTCCATAAAAAATCTCCGTAAAGTATCGTGGCATTTGGAATCCGTCTGATATTGATTTTCTGCGATGTAAAAAACACGGAAAAAACAGGAACTGGCACTTGGCACTATGTCAATAGGTTAGTACCAATAAATGATATAAAATGACTATAAAACATCCAAGATTGATAATATAACAGCATGGAACAATATAAAAATTATAGATACGTTGGAGACGTATCACCCCCCCCCTTCCTTCTCCTACTCCCTCTCCCTCCCTTTTTCCCCTCCGACAGAAGGAAAAAAAGGGGGGCTGAATCCTACTAGGACTGGAGTCCTAGTAGGACTCCCCTCTCCTTAGCGCACCCCTTATGGCCGGCCTCCTCCCCTCCTCCTATATATACAAGGGCAGGGGCACCCCAAAGCACATAAATTGTTCTCTTAGCCATGTGCGGTGCCCCCCTCCATAGTTTACTCCTCCGGTCATAGCGTCGTAGTGCTTAGGCGAAGCCCTGCGCGGATCACATCACCATCACCGTCACCACGCCGTCATGTTGACGGAACTCTCCCTCGACCCTCCGCTGGATCAAGAATTCGAGGGACGTCATCGAGTTGAACGTGTGCTGAACACAGAGGTGTCGTATGTTTGGTACTTGATCGGTTGGATCGCGAAGACGTTTGACTACATCAACCGCATTAAGCTAATGCTTCCGCTTTGGTCTACGAGGGTACGTGGACACACTCTCCCCATCTCGTTGCTATGCATCTCCTAGATAAATCTTGCGTGGTCGTAGGAATTTTTTTTGAAATTGCATGCTACGTTCCCCAACATTTGTCATGTCCACATGAGATCAAACAAGATAAGAGATGTAAGACGGAGATGGTTAGACCATATGAGCAGATAGCACTCAATTGTCTTGAAGTTCTAGCAGAATCATTCTGAACTCGGGACACAAAGCATGGAAAGATGAACAAGAGTCATATGGTGATATGATCGGCAATAGATTGCCCATCGGTCAAAATTGTTGTCATCAGTGATGTCCACATGAATGACTGAGAATTAGATTTGGATCTTGAATCACTTAATATTAATTATGAGAGATATTAACTTGAGTGGGAGTGCACTTCATATTGTTAAAATTATAACAACTTAGTGCAAGGTTTAATTATGATAATGTCTAAATAGTTTGTGTCTATCATTGTAGATCAATGGCTCGCAATATGTTCAACTTATCCCATATGTTAGAGAAACAAAAGTTGGCTACTAATGGTGGAAACTATGAGGATTGGATCCGAAACATGAGATCTGTTCTCAAGAGTGCTAAGAAGGAGTATGTGCTGGATCAACCCCTAGGTGATGCTCCTGGAAAGGATGCAACACCAGAAGAAGTTGCTTCTTATGTTGCTCGTAGTGATGATATGATTCGGTCCATTGCCTTTTGTTAACTTGCATGGATCCTGAACTACATAAGCGTTTTGAACGAGCCACAACTCAATTCATAATTGGGTCACTGGAAATTATGTACAAGAAGCAGTCAAGGACTAAACATTTTGAATTAACCAAGGCCTTGATTGAATGCAAGATGAAAGAGAGTTCCTCAATGAGTGAGCATATAGTGAAGCTTGCTGGCTATGTTGATAGACTGGCTTCTCTAGAATTTGGAATTCTGCCAACACTCGGTACAGATATTGTGCTTGCTTCACTCCCACTATCTTACGATGGCTTTATCATGAATTACAACATGAATGGGATGGATAATAGTGCAAACGATTTGTTTGCTATGCTCAAAACTGTCGAAGCTGGAATGCAGAAGAATAAAACAGTGTTGATGGTCAACACGACCACCAGTTTCAAGAAGAAGGGCAAGTCCAAGAAGTACTGATGCTCAAAACTTTAGAAGCTAGAACGTCCACTTTACATATTTGAAGAAAGGTTATAATAGCATATTTTTTCGAATTAGACAGCGAAATGCATTGGAGTACTGATGTTTACCGTGCGCCCGAATATCAAGTTGAGTTGGCTTGACTCATTCCGCAAGTAAGATGTTGGTTGCGTTTGAAATCCTAGCATTACGCCACGTGTCATGTGTACAATAGGTGACTGGTTTCCTTATTGGTCATTTCGCACCTCGAGACTGATCCCGGTTATAAATAGCCACCCCACTTCAACCTTAAACGGTTGGTTGCTCTGTGAGTGAATTGACAAGAGCTTGTCAGAGCAACCCATCCCCCCGAAGAGATTTTGAGAATCCTAAGAGAGTAAAATCCCAGAGCCTACAACTGTTAAGTGATTGAACATCACTAAAGAACTAACTGAAACTCAAGTTAACATGTTACTCTTGTGGACTGTGCATCCACTAGACGGTTAGGTGTCTACTCAGAGCATCTGAGAGTTATTGTGAACAACCGAACACAAGTCAGTGAATGTCTCGACATGTACCTCAAAGATCTACCACGAGTGATAAGTATAAGTGACTTCAGCTCAAGGATAATAGGGTGAAGACCTGGTATTCTGAGTTAAATCTCAGCCCCTCCAACCAAGCATAGAGTTGTTCCAACAACTCGAACTTGTCGAACAAATCTCTGTCTTCGTCAAGCCTACGGGTTCTACTTCTTCGATCACATTTAGTTCTATAACTTACATGTGTCCGAAGAACTTCTCCCCATCTTCTTTCTCTGTGATTGCTTCGAAGACGATTTTGAGTACTTTGTTATTCTGGTGCGTATGGCATGTTTAATTTTGTGAGCACTGCTACTTAGATTTACCTTTGTTCCACTAGATGCTTCTCTGATTTTTACTTTTTGTTCTACTGTCGGTCGACTTCATAGTCATAACATAAAGTGGTTACTTTAAGAACACCAACTGAATTGATATGACGAGAATTTTTCTAGAGCTTGTATGGTACGTAACACCAAAAGACCCTTATGCTTTAATTGACCTATTTAGAAGAAAGCTTCAGGAGACATGTTTCTCCCTGATGATGACATTTGTGCTTCTCATATTTATTTTAAATGTTACTCTTATGATGTCTGATGAGGACATCACTAATACAGTTACACCCACAACCCCTGCTGCTACACATACTGAACCAATTATTAGAGCTTGCGCACGCCGACTAAATTACCAGGTACTTTCATTTGTTGGTAATGATTCTAATGTTCATGAGGATATGATGCTGCCTAAATTGGTTATATTTGTTTTGCTTACAAATGAAGGAGCCAACACGGACAAGAAGGACGAACATCGGAGCATGATCAAGCATGAAGATGATGGCGAGCGGAAAGGGAACAAGAACGGAGTTTTCTAATGAAGTTTTCAGCACTTTAGAGCCATCATGATGACATACAAAGGACATGGACGAAATATATAAGATGACCTTTCATAAATTTCGTCCATAACGTAATATAGGTGTGTCGCCACCTTATTTTTGTACCAAACCCATGTAATTTCAAAATACACTTAATATGTTGTTTTTAGAATCCGTATTAATAGGAAAATGAATTTTAGTCCCATCTTGCCAAGGATGGACAAAATTCCCCTCTGTCTCCCTATAAATACAACCCTTAGGGCGTCATTTTAGACTTGGGTTTTTTAGATTAAAGTTCACCATAACTGCAACTTGCGTCCTTCGTTTGTGTTCAATGATCAGACCAAGACGTCATAGAACCCCACTTGATCAATAAAGTTTTCCTTTTATATTCGCAATATCCAGATTGTAATCTCAGTTTCTTGTTTGTTCTTCATTTGTGTGCAGAAAATAGACTCTCTTGGCCAGGTTGATCGTGTTCCGACGTGGTTAGTAACCTCTTGAAGTTGGTTTAGCGATTGCTAAGGTGCGACTTCTTCGCACGGTCATAGTCGAATCGTCAAAGTCGAGTTCCATCGGAAATGGTAGCTACCTCTCATCGAAACACTAGGACACCTTCGCCTCTATCAGTGTATTTATTGAACTTGAAATTATTACTATCCTTGAAGCTAATGGATTTCATGGTAATGAAGATGAAAAGGCTATTGATCATTGTTAAACTTGAAATTTTTGCCATGTTGTGACTTTGAAGTTAGCCAGTAGGTCACCATGTGTGTGGATTAGGTCAACTAGGGTTTTGCAAGTGTGCGTGGTGCCGACGATACCGGAGGAAAACATATATGTTCAGCTAGAAGTCAAAAGTAAATTTCTATGTGAGGTAGTCTTGTTGGAGTAGGATCTAGGCTATGGCACCGAAATTGAGTTCGTCAAGTTGGGCGACGAAGTACTTAGATGTGCGGCCACTGCAAGTATTCGGTAGTAGAGTGGCAACCCACGTGGAGTCTAGATTGAGCTTGGTGGTGGATAAGGTTGTGTAGAGAAGGGTGCACTAGCCACAAGAGGTGCATAGAAACTGGTGTTTGCCGGCCATAATTGATCTGGTCCTCGAAGTCGAGACCATGGCGTTCCGGACGCCTAGGCGACATCGTAGCACAATTTGACAGGAGCAAACATAGTGCGGCTTGTCCGGCACGTCGACGAGTGAAGAGGCGTTGGATGCGAGAGTGTGGGTGGGTAGGCCAGGTTGAGGGAGAGGGGGGCCATTTGGGCATTTGACTATCTTCTACTTCCAATTTAAGTGTCCATATAGTGGTCAATAAATTGAGAAGAAAGGAAAATCTACATTGCATGTGTGTGCAAAAGTGCATCCCAATGGTGTTTTTCCCTTAGGGAGGAAATGCATGCGTGCAATCTTCCACCTCATGGTGACATCATGGCACTAATTGCTAAATTCAAAATGATTCGTCTTCAAGCCATTAATCTTATTATTGACGTGTCTTAGCCAGAGAGTTGTCTCAGCGAGCTATTCGAAACAAGATCCCATATTCATATGTTTAATTTTTTTGACGCCATCAATTGTTAGATTATGTCACGATAGTTGTCATATTAACCAGAACAATTGCCACAAACATTGTGTATAGTGACCCCCTTCATTTTTTACTCTGCATATAAGGTTTGTTTGAAGTCAAACTATATAAAGTTTGACCAAAATTATATTTAAAATATCATACTAAAGCTACATAGTATAAAAATTAATTTCATGATGCATCTAATGATATTAATTTCGTATTGAGAATGTTGATTTTTTTTCTATAAAGCTGGTCAGAGTTTGACTTCAGACAAACCCTATATGTAGATTAAAAAGAAACGGAGGAAGTACCATACAATAATTTTGTATATTTTTAAACTTAGAATGTTGTGAAGAGCTATAGAATGAGTATTAAAGTGTTAACAATAAGCAAGAAAATGCATTAACCCACACAAGTACCATGAAACAAGTCTTTTAATACTGTATATTGACGTTCAGAAACCTCACAACTAAGTTAACTGAATATGTTAACTAAGTGGCTAAATACGACAAGTGACAGTGATCTGCAAGTACACAAAAATATTTATCAGACATACCAACAAGAGATCTAGTTTTAAAGAACTCCTCATGAGGAAGCTAATAGTAAAAGTGGATCAATTGTGTAAACGATTTGGGGGACAAAACTTGTTAAACTTTGAATAGGAAAAAAAATCTCTTGCTATGTCATATTTTTGTGCTATTTTGTTGCGTGTGTGTATGA